>NW_028270180.1:2544005-2681505 GCF_037043375.1 Chiloscyllium plagiosum
TCACTCACTTCCTCTCTCCCCCTCCCTCACTCTCTGTCTGATCACACTGAGATTTGTATCCCCAGCACTTCAGCAGAAACATTACATCACCGGCTCAGACTGACCCAGAAATACTTGGTTGATAAAGTGAGAGACAATTTTTCATTCTGTTTCTATTGCAGAGACACTTGATCAGGGAGCTTCCATCTGTCGTAAAGTGAAGTAATTCACTTCCAAAATAGAATGACTGTCATGAAAATTCCCCGAGTGGGATTTCAGTTCAGGAGCTCCAGCCTGAGGGTCACATGCTGCACTATCCTCATTGACCCCGAGATGCTCGGGCAGTGGGTAAGGTGTGAAGGTAAGGGCTGCTCGAAAGTGGAGCAGGTCGGAAATACACACTAACAATACAACTAAAATCGAGGGTCAGCTTCAGTAACATGGTGGGGGGGGGGAGGAGGGGTTTACAGGGCACCATTCAGATGGAACACTTCAGGGAACTGGAGTCACTCACTGATGGAAAATACAACGTAGCTTCAAACACACACAGATTGAACCCAACAGGGTTAACACTGAGGGACAGTGCAACCCGACAGGGTTAATACTGAGGGACAGTGCAACCCTACAGGGTTAATACTGAGGGATAGTGCAACCCGACAGGGTTAATACTGAGGGATAGTGCAACCCCACAGAGTTAATAATGAGGGACAGTACAACCCTACAGTGATAATACTGAGGGACAGTGCATCCCCCCAGGGTTATTACTGAGGGACAGTACAACCCCACAGGGTTAATACTGAGGGACAGTACAACCCCACAGGGTTAATACTGAGGGACAGTGCAACCCTACAATATTAATTCCAAGGGACAGTGCAACCCCATAGGGTTAATAATGAGGAACAGTGCAACCCTACAGTGTTAATACTGAGGTATAGTGCAACACAACAGGGTTAATACTGAGGGATTATTTAACCCTACAGGGTTAATACGGAGGGACAGTGCAACCTCAGCTAACACTGAGGGACAGTACAATCCTACAGGGTTAATACTGAGGGACAGTGCAACCCTACAGTATTAAACCTGAGGGTGAGTGTAACCCTACAGGGTTAATACTGAGGGTCAGTGCAACCCTACAGGGTTAATACTGAGGGATAGTGCAACGTCACAGGGTTAATACTGAAGGACAGTGCAACCCCACAGGTCGAATACTGAGGGACAGTGCAACCTGACAGGGTTAATACCGAGGGACAATGCAACGCCACAGGGTTAACACTGAAGGACAGTACAACCTGACAAGGTTAATACTGAGGGACAGTGCAACCCCACAGGGTTAATAATGAGGAACAGTGCAACCCTACAGGGTTAATACTGAGGGAGAGTGCAAACCGACAGGGTTAATACTGAGGGATAGTGCAACACTACAGGGTTAATAATGAGGGACAGTGCAACCTCAGCTAATACTGAGGGACAGTACAATCCTATAGGGTTAATACTGAGGGATAGTGCAACCCGACAGGTTTAATACTGAGGAACTGTGCAACCTAACAGTGTTAATACTGAGGGACTGTACAACCCTACAGTGTTATTACTGAGGGACAGTACAACCCTACAGTGTTAATACTGAGGGACAGTGCAACCTGAAAGAGTTAATATTGAGGGACAGTATAACCCCACAGGGTTAATACTGAGGGACAATACAACCCTACAGTGTTAATACTGAAGGACAGTACAACCCGACAGGGTTAATACTGAGTGACAGTGAAACCCTACAGTGATAATACTGAGGCACAGTGCAACCCCACACGGTTAATACTGAGGGACAGTACAACCCTACAATGTTAATACTGAAGGACAGTGCAACCCGACAGGATTAATACTGAGGGACAGAGCAACCTGAGAGGGTTAATACTGAGGGATTGTGCAACACTACAGGGTTAATACTGAGGGATAGTGCAACCCCAGAGGGTTAATACTGAGGGACAGTGCAACTCTACAGGTTGATAATGAGGGAGAGTGCAACCCTACAGTGTTAATACTGAGGGACAGTGCAACCCCACAGGGTTAATACTGAGCCACAGTACAACCCTACAGTGATAATACTGAGGGACAGTTCATCCCCCCAGGGTTATTACTGAGGGACAGTACAACCCCACAGGGTTAATGCTGAGGGACAGTACAACCCTACAGTGATAATACTGAGGGACAGTTCATCCCCCCAGGGTTATTACTGAGGGACAGTACAACCCCACAGGGTTAATGCTGAGGGACAGTACAACCCTACAGTGATAATACTGAGGGACAGTTCATCCCCCCAGTGTTATTACTGAGGGACAGTGCAACCCCACAGGGTTAATAATGAGGAACAGTGCAACCCTACAGGGTTAATACTGAGGGATAGTGCAACACTTCCGGGTTAATACTGAGGGACAGAGCAACCCTACAGGGTTAATACTGAGGGACAGTGCAAATCCATAGGGTTAGTACGGAGGGACAGTGCAACCTCAGCTAATACTGAGGGACAGTACAATCCCACAGGGTTAATACTGAGGGACAGTGCAACCTGACAGGGTTAATACTGAGGGACAGTGCAACCCTACAGGGTTAATACAGAGGGACAGTGCAACTCTACAGGTTGATAATGAGGGAGAGTGCAACACCACAGTGTTAATACTGAGGGACAGTGCAACCCTACAGTATTAAAACTGAGGGTGAGTGTAACCCTACAGGGTTAATAATGAGGGTCAGTACAACCCTACAGGGTTAATACTGAGGGATAGTGCAACGTCACAGGGTTAATACTGATGGACAGTGCAACCCCACAGGTCTAATACTGAGGGACAGTGCAACCTGACAGGGTTAATACCAAGGGACAATGCAACACCACAGGGTTAATACTGAGGGAGAGTGCAACACCACAGAGTTAATACTGAGGGACAGTGCAACCCAGCAGGGTTAATACTGAGGGATAGTGCAACCCCACAGAGTTAATACTGAGGGATAGTGCAACCCCACAGTGTTAATACTGAGGGACAGTACAACCCTGCAGGGTTAAAACTGAGGGATAGCGCAACCCTACAGGATTAATACTGAGGGAGAGTGCAACCCTACAGTGTCAATACTGAGGGACAGTGCAACCTGACAGGGTTAATACTGAGGGACAGTGCAACCCCACAGGGTTAATACTGACGGACAGTGCAACGCGACAGGGTTAATACTGAGGGATAGTGCAACCCTACAGGGTTAATACTGAGGGATAGTGCAACCCCACAGGGTTAATATTGAGGGACAGTGCAACCCTACAGGGTTAATACTGAGGGATAGTGCAACCCCACAGGGTTAATACTGAGGGACAGTGCAATCCTACAGGGTTAATACTAAGGGATAGTGCAACCCCACAGGGTTATAATGAGGGACAGTGCAACCCTACAGTGTTAATACTGAGGGACACTGCAACCCAACCGGGTTAATACTGAGGGATAGTGCCCCACAGGGTTAATACTGAGGGACAGAGCAACCCTACAGGTTAATACTGAGGGACAGTGCAACCTGACACAGTTAATACTGAGGCACAGAGCAACTCCACAGGGTTAATACTAAGGGACAGTGCAACCCTACAGTGATAATACTGAGGGATAATGCAACCCCACAGAGTTAATACTGAGGGACAGAGCAACCCGACAGAGTTAATACTGAGGGACAGTGCAACCCCACAGGGTTAATACTGAGGGACAGCGCAACTCTACAGAATTAATACTGAAGGACAGTGCAACTCCACAGGGTCAAAACTGAGGTACAGTACAACCCTACAATGTTAATACAGAAGGACAGTGCAACCCCACAGGGTTAATAATGAGGAACAGTGCAACCCTACAGGGTTAATACTGAGGGATAGTGCAAACCGATAGGGTTAATACTGGGGGATTGTGCAACACTACAGGGTTAATAATGATGGATAGTGCAACCTCAGCTAATACTGAGGGACAGTGCAATCCTATAGGGTTAATACTGAGGGATAGTGCAACCCGACAGGTTTAATACTGAGGAACTGTGCAACCTAACAGTGTTAATACTGAGGGACTGTACAACCCTACAGTGTTATTACTGAGGGACAGTACAACCCTACAGTGTTAATACTGAGGGACAGTGCAACCTGAAAGAGTTAATATTGAGGGACAGTATAACCCCACAGGGTTAATACTGAGGGACAGTACAACCCTACAGTGTTAATACTGAGGGACAGTACAACCCGACAGGGTTAATACTGAGTGACAGTGCAACCCTACAGTGATAATACTGAGGCACAGTGCAACCTGACAGGGTTAATACTGAGGAACTGTGCAACCCCACACGGTTAATACTGAGGGACAGTACAACCCTACAATGTTAATACTGAAGGACAGTGCAACCCCACAGGGTTAATACTGAGGGATAGTGCAAACCGACAGGGTTAATACTGAGGGACAGAGCAACCTGAGAGGGTTAATACTGAAGGACAGTGCAACCCAACAGGGTTAATACTGAGGGATAGTGCAACCCCACAGGGTTAATACTGAGGGATTGTGCAACGCTACAGGATTAATACTGAGGGATACTGCAACCCCAGAGGGTTAATACTGAGGGATAGTGAAACCTGAGCAAATACTGAGGGACAGTACAATCCTACATAGTTAATACTGGTGGACAGAGCAACCCTTCAGGGTTAATATTGAGGGACAGTACAACCTGACAAGGTTAATACTGAGGGATAGCGCAACCCCACAGGGTTAATACTGAGGGACAGTGCAACGCTACAGGGTTAATACTGAGGGACAGTGCAACCCCACAGGGTTAATACTGAGGTTCAGTGCAACACCACAGGTTAATACTGAGGGACAGAGCAACCATACAGGGTTAATACTGAGGGACAGTGCAACCTGACAGGGTTAATACTGAGGGACAGTGCAACCCCACAGTGTTAATACTGAGGGACAGAGCCACCCTACAGGGTTAATACGGGGGATTGTGCATTCCCACAGGGTTAATACTGAGGGACAGTGCAACCCCACAGGGTTAATACTGAGGGACAGTGCATTGCGACAGGGTTAACAATGAGGGACTGTGCAACCCAACAGGGTTAATACTGAGGGATAATGCAACCCCACAGGGTTGATACTGAGGGATGTTGCAACCCTACATGGTTAATACTGAGGGACAGTGCAACGCAACAGGGTTAATACTGAGGGACAGAGCGACGTGACAGGGTTAATACTGAGGGACAGTGCAACCCTACAGGGATAATACTGAGGGATAATGCAACCCCACAGAGTTAATACTGAGGGACAGAGCAACCCGACTGAGTTAATACTGAGGGACAGTGCAACCCTACAGGGTTAATACTGAGGAATAGTGCAACCCCACAGGGTTAATACTGAGGGACAGTGCAACCCGACAGGGTTAATACTGAGGGATAGTGCAACCCCACAGGGTTAATACTGAGGGACAGTGCAACCCGAGGGTTAATACTGAGGGACAGCGCAACTCTACAGGATTAATACTGATGGACAGTGCAACCCAACATGGTTAATACTGAGGGATAGTGCAACCCCACAGGGTTAATACTGAGGGACAGTGCAACTCGACAGGTTGATAATGAGGGAGAGTGCAACCCCACAGGGTTAATACTAAGGGACAGTATAACCCTACAGTGTTAATACTAAGGGACAGTACAACAGGGTTGTACCCACAGGGTTAATAATGAGGGACAGTACAACCCTACAGGGTTAATAATGAGGGACAGTACAACCCTACAGGGTTAATACTGCGGGACAGTGCAACCCTACAGTGATAATACTGAGGGACAGTGCAACCTGAAAGGTTAATACTGAGGGACGGTACAATCCTACAGTGTTAATACTAAGGGACAGTGCATCCGCCCAGGGTTATTACTGAGGGACAGTACAACCCCACAGGGTTAATACTGAGGGACAGTACAACCTGACAGGGTTAATACCGAGGGACAATGCAACGCCACAGGGTTAATACTGAGGGACAGTGCAACCCAACAGGATTAATACTGAGGGATACTGCAACGCCACAGGGTTAATACTGAGGGACAGTACAACCTGACAAGGTTAATACTGAGGGATAGCGCAACCCCACAGGGTTAATACTGAGGGACAGTGCAACCCCACAGGGTTAATACTGAGGGACAGTACAACCCTACAATGTTAATACTGAAGGACAGTGCAACCCCACAGGGTTAATAATGAGGAACAGTGCAACCCTACAGGATTAATACTGAGGGATTGTGCAACACTACAGGGTTAATAATGAGGGACAGTGCAACCTCAGCTAATACTGAGGGACAGTACAATCCTATAGGGTTAATACTGAGGGACAGTGCAACCCCACAGGGTTAATACTGAGGGACAGTGCAATCCGACAGGGTTAATACTGAGGGACTGTACAACCCTATGGTGTTATTACTGAGGGACAGTACAACCCTACAGTGTAAATACTGAGGTACAGTGCAACCTGAAAGAGTTAATATTGAGGGACAGTATAACCCCACAGGGTTAATACTGAGGGACAGTACAACCCTACAATGTTAATACTGAAGGACAGTGCAACCCTACAGGGTTAATAATGAGGAACTGTGCAACCCTACAGGGTTAATACTGAGGGATAGTGCAAACCAACAGGTTAATATTGAGGGACAGTACAACCCGACAGGATTAATACTGAGGGATAGTGCAACTCCACAGGGTTAATACTGAGGGATTGTGCAACACTACAGGGTTAATAATGAGGGACAGTGCAACCCTACAGGGTTAGTACTGAGGGACAGTGCAACCCAACAGGGTTAATACTGAGGGACAGTGCAACCCAACAGGGTTAATACTGAGGGACAGTGCAACCCAACAGTGTTAATATTGAGGGACAGTGCAACCCGACAGGGTTAATACTGAGGGATACTGCAACTCCACAGGGTTAATACTGAGGGACAGTGCAACACGACAGGGTTAATACTGAGGGACAGTGCAACACGACAGGGTTAATACTGAGGGACTGTGCAACCCGACAGGGTTAATACTGAGGGACAGTGCAACTCTACAGGGTTAGTACTGAGAGATAGTGCAACCCCACAGGGTCAATACTGAGGGACAGTGCAACACCACAGGGTTAATACTGAGGGATAGTGTCAATCCCACAGGGTTAATACTGAGGGACAGTGCAACCCGACAGGGTTAATACTGAGGGACTGTACAACCTTATGGTGTTATTACTGAGGGACAGTACAACCCTACAGTGTAAATACTGAGGGACAGTGCAACACTGAGAGACAGAGGAACCCTACAGGGTTAATACTAAGGGACAGTGCAACCATACAGGGTTAATACTGAGGGACAGTGCAACCCCCCAGGGTTAATACTGAGGGACAGTGCAACCCTACAGAGTGAATACAGAGGGACAGTGCAACCCCACAGGGTTAGTACTGAGGGACAGTGCAACGCGACAGGGTTAATACTGAGGTACAGTGCAACCCAACAGGGTTAATACTGAGGGTCAGTGCAACCCTACAGGGTTAATATTGAGGGACAGTGCAACCCGACAGGGTTAATACTGAGGGATAGTGCAACTCCACAAGGTTAATACTGAGAGACAGTGCAAAACGACAGGGTTAATACTGAGGGACAGTGCAACCCTACAGGGTTAATATTGAGGGACAGTGCAACCCGACAGGTTTAATACTGAGGGATAGTGCAACTCCACAGGGTTAATACTGAGGGACAGTGCAACCCCACAGGGTTAATACTGAGGGACAGTACAACCCTACAATGTTAATACTGAAGGACAGTGCAACCCCACAGGGTTAATAATGAGGAACAGTGCAACCCTACAGGATTAATACTGAGGGATTGTGCAACACTACAGGGTTAATAATGAGGGACAGTGCAACCTCAGCTAATACTGAGGGACAGTACAATCCTATAGGGTTAATACTGAGGGACAGTGCAACCCCACAGGGTTAATACTGAGGGACAGTGCAATCCGACAGGGTTAATACTGAGGGACTGTACAACCCTATGGTGTTATTACTGAGGGACAGTACAACCCTACAGTGTAAATACTGAGGTACAGTGCAACCTGAAAGAGTTAATATTGAGGGACAGTATAACCCCACAGGGTTAATACTGAGGGACAGTACAACCCTACAATGTTAATACTGAAGGACAGTGCAACCCTACAGGGTTAATAATGAGGAACTGTGCAACCCTACAGGGTTAATACTGAGGGATAGTGCAAACCAACAGGTTAATATTGAGGGACAGTACAACCCGACAGGATTAATACTGAGGGATAGTGCAACTCCACAGGGTTAATACTGAGGGATTGTGCAACACTACAGGGTTAATAATGAGGGACAGTGCAACCCTACAGGGTTAGTACTGAGGGACAGTGCAACCCAACAGGGTTAATACTGAGGGACAGTGCAACCCAACAGGGTTAATACTGAGGGACAGTGCAACCCAACAGTGTTAATATTGAGGGACAGTGCAACCCGACAGGGTTAATACTGAGGGATACTGCAACTCCACAGGGTTAATACTGAGGGACAGTGCAACACGACAGGGTTAATACTGAGGGACAGTGCAACACGACAGGGTTAATACTGAGGGACTGTGCAACCCGACAGGGTTAATACTGAGGGACAGTGCAACTCTACAGGGTTAGTACTGAGAGATAGTGCAACCCCACAGGGTCAATACTGAGGGACAGTGCAACACCACAGGGTTAATACTGAGGGATAGTGTCAATCCCACAGGGTTAATACTGAGGGACAGTGCAACCCGACAGGGTTAATACTGAGGGACTGTACAACCTTATGGTGTTATTACTGAGGGACAGTACAACCCTACAGTGTAAATACTGAGGGACAGTGCAACACTGAGAGACAGAGGAACCCTACAGGGTTAATACTAAGGGACAGTGCAACCATACAGGGTTAATACTGAGGGACAGTGCAACCCCCCAGGGTTAATACTGAGGGACAGTGCAACCCTACAGAGTGAATACAGAGGGACAGTGCAACCCCACAGGGTTAGTACTGAGGGACAGTGCAACGCGACAGGGTTAATACTGAGGTACAGTGCAACCCAACAGGGTTAATACTGAGGGTCAGTGCAACCCTACAGGGTTAATATTGAGGGACAGTGCAACCCGACAGGGTTAATACTGAGGGATAGTGCAACTCCACAAGGTTAATACTGAGAGACAGTGCAAAACGACAGGGTTAATACTGAGGGACAGTGCAACCCTACAGGGTTAATATTGAGGGACAGTGCAACCCGACAGGTTTAATACTGAGGGATAGTGCAACTCCACAGGGTTAATACTGAGGGACAGTGCAACACGACAGGGTTAATACTGAGGGACAGTGCAACCCGACAGGGTTAATACTGAGGGACAGTGAAACCCTACAGGGTTAATATTGAGGGACAGTGCAACCCCACAGGGTTAATACTAAGGGACAGTGGAACCCTACAGTGTTAATACTAAGGGACAGTGCAACCCGACAGGGTTAATACTGAGGGACAGAGCAACCCTACAGGGTTAATACTGAGGGACTGTGCAACCCTACAGGGTTAATACTGAGGGACAGTGCCACTCCACAGGGTTAATACTGAGGGACAGTGAAACCTCAGCTCATACTGAGGGACCGTACAATCCTACAGGGTTAATACTGAGGGACAGTGCAACCCCACAAGGTTAATACTGAGAGACAGTGCAACCAGACAGGGTTAGTACTGAGAGATAGTGCAACCCCACAGGGTTAATACTGAGGGACAGTGCAACCCTACAGGGTTAATACTGAGGGACAGTGCAACTCTACAGGTTGATAATGAGGGAGAGTGCAACACCACAGGGTTAATACTGAGGGACCGTACAATCCTACAGGGTTAATACTGAGGGACAGTGCAACTCTACAGGGTTAATACTGAGGGACAGTGCAACACTTCCGGATTAAGACTGAGAGACAATGGAACCCTACAGGGTTAATAGTGAGGGACAGTGCAACCCGACACGGTTAATACTGAGGGACAGTGCCACCCTACAGGGTTAATACTGAGGGACAGTGCAGCCATACAGGGTTAATACTGAGGGATAGTGCAACCCTACAGGGTTAAGACTGAGGGACAGTCCAACCCTACAGTGTTAATACTAAGGGACAGTGCAACCATACAGGGTTAATACTGAGGGACAGTGCAACCCCCCAGAGTTAATACTGAGGGACAGTGCAACCCCACAAGGTTAGTACTGAGGGACAGTGCAACGCGACAGGGTTAATACTGAGGGACAGTGCAACCCGACAGGGTTAATACTGAGGGATAGTGCAACTCAACAGTGTTAATACTGAGGGACAGTGCAACACGACAGGGTTAATACTGAGGGACAGTGCAACCCGTCAGGGTTAATACTGAGAGACAGTGCAACCCCTCAGGGTTAATACTGAGAGACAGTGCAACCCCCCAGGGTTAATACTGAGGGACAGTGCAACTCAACAGTGTTAATACTGAGGGACAGTGCAACCCCCCAGGGATAATACTGAGGGACAGTGCAACCCCACAAGGTTAGTACTGAGGGACAGTGCAACGCGACAGGGTTAATACTGAGGGACAGTGCAACCCGACAGGGTTAATACTGAGGGATAGTGCAACTCAACAGTGTTAATACTGAGGGACAGGGCAACCCGACAGGGTTAATACTGAGGGACAGTGCAACTCTACAGGTTAATACTGAGGGACAGTGCAACTCTACAGGTTGACAATGAGGGAGAGTGAAACACTACAGTGATAATACTGAGGGACAGTGCAACCTGAAAGAGTTAATACTGAGGGACAGTACAACCCCACAGGGTTAATACTGAGAGACAGTGCAACCCCCCCAGGGTTAATACTGAGGGACAGTGCAACTCAACAGTGTTAATACTGAGGGACAGTGCAACCCCCCAGGGATAATACTGAGGGACAGTGCAACCCCACAGGGTTAATACTGAGGGACAGTGCAGCGCGACAGGGTTAATACTAAGGGACAGTGCAACCCGACAGGGTTAATACTGAGGGATAGTGCAACTCAACAGTGTTAATACTGAGGGACAGGGCAACCCGACAGTGTTAATACTGAGGGACAGTGCAACTCTACAGGTTAATACTGAGGGACAGTGCAACTCTACAGGTTGACAATGAGGGAGAGTGAAACACTACAGTGATAATACTGAGGGACAGTGCAACCTGAAAGAGTTAATACTGAGGGACAGTACAACCCCACAGGGTTAATACTAAGGGACAGTGCAGCCCTACAGTGTTAATACTAAGGGACAACGCAACCCGACAGGATTAATACTGAGGGACAGTGCAACCCTACAGTGATAATACTGAGGCACAGTGCAACCTGACAGGGTTAATACTGAAGGACAGTGCAACCCCACAGGGTTAATACTGAGGGATAGTGCAAACCGACAGGGTTAATACTAAGGGACAGAGAAACCTGAGAGGGTTAATATTGAGGGATTGTGCAACACTACAGGGTTAATAATGAGGGACAATGCAACCTCAGCTAATACTGAGGGACAGTACAATCCTATAGGGTTAATACTGAGGGACAGTGCAATCCTATAGGGTTAATACTGAGGGACAGTGCAACCCGACAGGGTTAATACTGAGGGACAGTGCAACACGACAGGGTTAATACTGAGGGACAGTGCAACCCGTCAGGGCTAATACTGAGAGACAGTACAACCCCCCAGGGTTAATACTGAGAGACAGTGCAACCCCCCAGGGTTAATACTGAGGGACAGTGCAACTCAACAGTGTTAATACTGAGGGACAGTGCAACCCCCCAGGGATAATACTGAGGGACAGTGCAACCCCACAAGGTTAGTACTGAGGGACAGTGCAACGCGACTGGGTTAATACTGAGGGACAGTGCAACCCGACAGGGTTAATACTGAGGGATCGTGCAACTCAACAGTGTTAATACTGAGGGACAGGGCAAACCGACAGGGTTAATACTGAGGGACAGTGCAACTCTACAGGTTGACAATGAGGGAGAGTGAAACTCTACAGTGATAATACTGAGGGACAGTGCATCCTGAAAGAGTTAATACTGAGGGACAGTACAACCCGACAGGGTTAATACTAAGGGACAGTGCAGCCCTACAGTGTTAATACTAAGGGACAATGCAAACCGACAGGATTAATACTGAGGGACAGTGCAACCATACAGTGATAATACTGAGGCACAGTGCAACCTGACAGGGTTAATACTGAAGGACAGTGCAACCCCACAGGGTTAATACTGAGGGATAGTGCAAACCGACAGGGTTAATACTAAGGGACAGAGCAACCTGAGAGGGTTAATATTGAGGGATTGTGCAACACTACAGGGTTAATAATGAGGGACAATGCAACCTCAGCTAATACTGAGGGACAGTACAATCCTATAGGGTTAATACTGAGGGACAGAACAATCCTATAGGGTTAATACTGAGGGACAGTGCAATCCGACAGGGTTAATACTGAGGGACAGTGCTACCCTACAGGGTTAATACTGAGGGACAGTGCAACCTAACAGTGTTAATACTGAGGGACAGTGCAACCCGACAGGGTTAATACTGAGGGATAGTGCAATCTGACAGGGTTAATACTGAGGGATAATGCAACCCCACAGTGTTAATACTGAGGGACTGTACAACCCTACAGTGTTATTACTAAGTGACAGTACAACCCCACAGGCTTAATAATGAGGAACAGTGCAACCCTACATGGTTAATACTGAGGGATAGTGCAACTCCACAGGATTAATACTGAGGGATGGTGCAACTCCACAGGGTTAATACTGAGGGATAGTGCAACCCTACAGGGTTAATACTGAGGGACAGTGCCACCCCACAGGGTTAATACTGAGGGACAGTGAAACCTTAGCCAATACTGAGGGACAGTACAATCCTACAGGGTTAATACTGAGGGACAGTGCAACCCCACAAGGTTAATACTGAGGGACAGTGCAGCCCCACAGGGTTAATACTGAGGGACAGTGCAACCCCACAGGGTTAATACTGAGGGACAGTGCAACCCCACAGGGTTAATACTGAGGGACAGTGCAACGCGACAGGGTTAATACTGAGGGACAGTGCAACCCCCCAGGGTTAATACTGAGGGACAGTTACCCTTGGTTTGAGGTCTTTGAACGAGAAGTCCGTTCAAGATAAAGGCAGCTGTGTTCTGAACCGAAACGGGTCACAATCACTTCACCCTGCAGGCAGGGTGTTGGCTGTGAATGTTGGGAATTCTCTATCCTTCAGCTTAGTTGATGCCCCATCATGGACTATATTTCCCGTTACGTGATTATTGGACTCTCACGGCATTGTGGGATACAGGGACGGAGCGGGGAAACAGAATTGGGATGGAAAATCAGGCCCGATCTGATTGGATAGAGGAGCTGAATGGAATGGAATTCCTCGCTGCTCTATTTTACATTCCCATTAGACAATTTTGGATCTTTTATCATCTAACCATGTTTTCATGAGCAGTGTACAGGATAGGCTAAAAGGTGGAAACACAGGAGGCCAGTCCTCACACCTGCTCAGCTGTTCAGTGAGTTCCTGCCTGAGTTGTTGCTTCACTGTAAGGTCTTTCTTTACTGGGCCAGTCCTCACCATTATCACCATCTTATCATGTCAGAAATGAGATGGTACATTTTGGGTACACTCATTGCCACCAATCCTTCCTGCCGACATTTGTCTCAGTGACTGGTATCCATGGATACCAGGAATGGTTTTTGGCAGAAGTCAATCTTGATATCAATTAATGACTAGCTATCTGACAGCTGGGGTTGGTTCGCTCAGTTGGCTGGATGGCTGGTTTGTGATGTAGAGTAATACCAATTCCTGCACTTGCCTGAGGTGTGGGGACCCTCAGGTTAAACCACCAGCAGTCTCTCTCTAATGTCACCTCTAGTTTCACAATGATGCCAAGGCTGTCTATGAGACAGTGGTTTCAGATTCACAGTAAGTTCACACTGCAGCAATCAATCTGTTCTCACACTATCTCAGTAACTTACACTGAACCAGTGAGGGGAGACACAATGCAGGAATACTTCTCTATATTCTCAAAGACAGAGTCTACCTTCTGCTATCAAGCAGCTAATTTTTCAGGTCCTAATCACCTCTGGGGATGAAAGATTATCAGGGATTTTCAGGAATGTAAAGTTGAGGTTGAAATCTGATTGGATCTGGCTATTGAACAGTGGGCTAGGCCTGTAGGGCTGAATGGTCTGCATATCTTCCTGGTTTGCATAAGTGTCTGCATCCTGCACCAGTCTTTAGGTTCAAATACATCTCCCCCCGACACCACACATCCCTGATGAAGGGCTTATGCCTGAAATGTTGACTCTCCCTCCTTGGATGCTTCCTGACCTGCTGTGCTTTTCCAGCACCTACACTCTTCAACTCAACACCAATCCATCAGGGCCCCAGCTCAAGTTTGCAGAGCTGTCCAGTGGACAGAGCTCCAGCTTGTCACTCACCCCATTCTGGTGAGGAAACACTTCTTAACATCACTCCATCAGAGACATTAGGGACAGTTAAGTGACTCTTGGATAGGCACATGGAAGATAGTACAATGAAGGGTTTGAAGGTTAGAGATCTTAGAGTGGGATAAAAAGCCAGCACAACATCGAGGGCTGAAGGGCCTGTACTGCGCTGTACTGTTCTAAGTTCTTTTAATTAGAGCACAGCCTTTTCAGACTATATCACTTTGTACTTGCCTGTCCTGTCAGAGGAGAGTCTGACCTCAGATCAATCATATCAAATCAGTTTAACACCTTGATTACATGAGCCCTGGACCTGCTCAGCTCCAGCAAATACAAACCCAAGGGATGATAGTCTTCAATCAGCTGTGGGAGCCCCAGGTAGGGGCAGACTGAGAAACCTCACCTCCACCAAGGCCAGGAGGAGGTTTCAAGCTGCTCCACCATCACCCCCTTCCCTCCACAGGACAATCCCACAGGGAATCAAGGAATAGGTCAAGCCGCATCTCTGGAAATCCTCCAGACCCACCTCTTGGCAATTTCTGTTTATAAACCCTCATTACCAGGACACACATGTCCAGTTTAGCCAGGTGACCCAGATAAAAGGGTGCTGGTGGAATATAGACACTAGCCTGTGATGCTGAGATGATAACGCAGATAAACAGCAGAAGGAAAGGGATTGATGGAAGGGAATGTTGTTAATGTTGGAAGAGAAACAGTAGGAGTTGTAATGTGTGCATCACGTGTCACCATGTTCGGGAGCTAGGACAGGCAGCTGTCTGAGGTCCTGACTGTGACTGGGGGAGGGGGAGGGGGAGGGGGGAGCGGTGCTATTTTTACGGTGATGTGCTTTGGTGATGAATGGTTCACAGAAAAAGGGCTGGTCCCTGAACTTCAATATAATTATCCTCATTACTCGGAATAAATTTGATTTCACAGTCAAGCAGCCAATAGTAAAGCAAAGAGTTCCAAACCAGAGCTTTTCCAAACAATGCAATGATTAACCATCAGCAGCTGCATCTGTGGAACATCTCAGAGTCCAGATGTTACTGCACAAGGATTGCTGGCCTTTGATTTAAGCTGGGTTTGATCTGTTCTAGTCTGGAATAAATACATTTTTTTTTTACCAGGAAACACCAAAGTTTGAATCCTTCCAGACATTGGTTAACCCACAATTAAACATTTGGTTTGGTTTTACTGTAATGTTTGGAAATGTCACTTACCCTATTGTACTCCTTCTCATTCTCTCTCCCACACTCTGCC
Organism: Chiloscyllium plagiosum; assembly: GCF_037043375.1. NCBI lineage: Eukaryota > Metazoa > Chordata > Chondrichthyes > Orectolobiformes > Hemiscylliidae > Chiloscyllium > Chiloscyllium plagiosum. Next base: position 2,559,819 of record NW_028270180.1, read on the forward strand.
CCTTCCCTCTCCCAATACCCACTCCTTTCTCAATTTCTTTAACGTAACAGCTGTGGAATAATGTTACTAAACTGGAAGATTTTATTTAAAGTAATTTTTAAGGTCAAACAAATTGACCCCATTCCATTCACATGGTCGATGAGTGAGAACACTAGCCAGAGAATGGAAACATAGAGGGCTCAACATTTTAATCTCTCTGTAAATGGTAAGAATATGAGACACTTAGAATCCAGGGGGAGCTAGCCAGGTGGATACACGATATTGCCTCAAAGGTAGAAGACAGAGGGTGGTGGTGGAGGGTTGTTTTTCAGGCTGGAGGCCTGTGACCAGTGGAGTGCCACAAGGATCGGTGCTGGGTCCTCTACTTTTTGTCATTTACATAAATGATTTGGATGCGAGCATAAGAGTAACAGTTAGTAAGTTTGTAGATGACACCAAAATTGGAGGTGTAGTGGACAGCGAAAAGGGTTACCTCAGTTTACAACAGGATCTTGACCAGATGGGCCAATGGGCTGAGAAGTGGTAGATGGAGTTTAATTTAGATAAATGCGAGGTGCTGCATTTTGGGAAAGCAAATCTTAGCAGGACTTATACACTTAATGGTAAGGTCCTAGGGAGTGTTGCTGAACAAAGAGACCTTGGAGTGCAGGTTCATAGCTCCTTGAAAGTGGAGTTGCAGGTAGATAGGATAGTGAAGGCGTTTGGTATGCTTTCCTTTATTGGTCAGAGTATTGAGTACAGGAGTTGGGAGGTAATGTTGCGGCTGTACAGGACATTGGTTAGGCCATTGTTGGAATATTGCGTGCAATTCTGGTCTCCTTCCTATCAGAAAGATGTTGTGAAACTTGAAAGGGTTCAGAAAAGATTTACAAGGAGGTTGCCAGGGTTGGAGGATTTGAGCTATAGGGAGAGGCTGAACAGGCTGGGGCTGTTTTCCCTGGAGTGTCGGAGGCTGAGGGGTGGCTTATAGAGGTTTACAAAATTATGAGGGGAATGGATAGGGAAAATAGACAAAGTCTTTTCCCTGGGGTGGGGGAGTCCAGAACTAGAGGGCATAGGTTTAGGGTGAGAGGGAAAAGATATAAAAGAGACCAAAAGGGCAACGTTTTCACGCAGAGGGTGGTACGTGTATGGAATGAGCTGCCAGAGGATGTGGTGGAGGCTGGTACAATTACAACATTTAAGAGGCATTTGGATGGGTATATGAATAGGAAGGGTTTGGAGGGATATGGGCAGGGTGCTGGCAGGTGGGACTAGATTGGGTTGGGATATCTGGTCAGCATGGACAGGTTGGGCCGAAGGGTCTGTTTCCATGTTGTACGGCTCAATGATTCTTCACAATGAAGTCTCTCATTTCTCGCCCTCTCTGCTCTGTATCTTTACTCTCTGTGCGACACCAATACTAACCTGCTGTTCCCCTTTTGACAGTGCGGCCCTCCCTCAGCAATGACCCTCCGACAGTGCGGAACTCCCTCAGCACTGACCCTCCGACAGTGCGGCCCTCCCTCAGCACTGACCCACCGACAGTGCGGAACTCCCTCAGCACTGACCCTCTGACAATGCGGCACTCCCTCAGCACTGACCCTCTGACAGTGCGGCACTCCCTCAGCAATGACCCTCCGACAGTGCGGAACTCCCTCAGCACTGACCCTCCGACAGTGCGGCCCTCCCTCAGCACTGACCCACCGACAGTGCGGAACTCCCTCAGCACTGACCCTCCGACAGTGCGGAACTCCCTCAGCACTGACCCTCCGACAGTGCGGCGCTCCCTCAGCACTGACCCTCCGACAGTGCAGCCCTCCCTCAGCACTGACCCTCCGACAGTGCAGCACTCCCTCAGCACTGACCATTGACAGTGCAGTGCTCCCTCAGCACTGACCCTCCAGCAGTGCAGCCCTCCCTCAGCACTGACCATTGACAGTGCGGCCCTCCCTCAGCACTGACCCTCCGTCTGTGCGGTGCTCCCTCAGCACTGACCCTCCGACAGTGCAGCCCTCCCTCAGCACTGACCCTCCGACAGTGTGGCATTCCCTCAGCACTGACCCTCCGACAGTGCAGCACTCCCTCAGCACTGACCCTCCGACAGTGTGGCACTCCCTCAGCACGGACCCTCCGACAGTGCGGCACTCCCTCAGCACTGACCCTCCGACAGTGCGGCGCTCCCTCAGCACTGACCCTCCGACAGTGCGGCACTCCCTCAGCACTGACCCTCCGTCTGTGCGGTGCTCCCTCAGCACTGACCCTCCGACAGTGCAGCCCTCCCTCAGCACTGACACTCCGACAGTGCGGCGCTCCCTCAGCACTGACCCTCGGACAGTGCAGCACTCCCTCAGCACTGACCCTCCGACAGTGCAGCCCTCCCTCAGCACTGGCCCTCCGACAGTGCGGCACTCCCTCAGCATGACCCTCCGACAGTGCAGCCCTCCCTCAGCACTGGCCCTCTGTCAGTGGAATGTTACATTGCAATGGTATTGGTGTGTTTGCCAAGATGCTAACTTGAACCTATGACTGGGTATTCCAAACATGAGCATACCGTTGAGATAGCCAGTGTGTATCGCTGATGACAGAAAGGTACATCATACCCTCAGAAACATTGATACTTTCCTGTGACAGTCCATCACAGGGAGGGATAGGTCTAACTGCCCCTCAGTGGGACATCGCTGGCAATGGCCTGGCATTGACCTAATCTCAGAGACCGTTTTCCAATGAAGCTCTGTCCAACGCTATTTCATTCACTGTCTTAATTGGCAACGTAAACAGAACCCTTTCTATCTCCTGTGAGATTACAATAAAATCTAATCACTGTTTACAGCACATCGCCTTACAGCTGTGAAATGATGTTTCAGCCCATTAGCACAAGCTGTGAGCTACGCCTCATTGTCCCAGCCTGGGCTAGTCCCAAAGGTGGTGACTAGATTTATCACCTTCACTGTTTGTTCTCCTCACTCCAGTTCATCCCTCGGAAAGATTCTAAATCCGAGATCCAGCTCCTGCTTCCAACAGATTCACATTGCTCTGTCAGTCCCAGGTCAGGGAAAGCTGATGAGCTGCTCGGCCACAGAGTCCATCACATTGAGGCGAGATGCCCTGCTTTCCACCAGGGGCCTGGGGGGGAGGGGGAGGGGGAAGGGGAGGCGAGGTGTAGTGGCTGCAGTGTGAGGGGGTGTTAGGGGGGTCAACTGCAAGGGTCCTACCTCATGTCTGAAGCCCCTCCCTTCCACAACAATCTCCAGCTCCAACTCCAGTCACTGCCTCAGGAGGGCACAGTTAGGATTAAAGGTTATAGCTCTGGTTAGGGTTGGGTTAGGGTCAGGGTTAAGGTTAAGGGTTAGGGCTAGGGCTAGGGTCAAGGTCTTAGTCAGGGTTAGGGTTAGGGTCAGACTTAGGGTGGGGGAGGGGGTGTGGGTGGGGGTGGGGAGGGAGTGTGGGTGGGGGTGGGGGAGGGGGTGTGGGTGGTGGTGGGGGAGGGGGTGTGGGTGGGGGTGGGGGAGGGGGTGTGGGTGGGGGTGGGGGAGGGGGTGTGGGTGGGGGTGGGGAGGGGGTGTGGGTGGGGGTGGGGGAGGGGGTGTGGGTGGGGGTGGGGGTGGAGGAGGGGGTGTGGGTGGGGGTGGGAAGGGGTGTGTGGGTGGGTTGGGGGAGGGGGTGTGGGTGGGGGTGGGGGTGGGGGAGGGGGTGTGGGTGGGTTGGGGGAAGGGGTGTGGGTGGGGGCGGGGGTGGGGGAGGGGGTGTGGGTGGGGGTGGGGGAGGGGGTGTGGGTGGGGGTGGGGGAGGTGCATGATGCTGCACTGACATTCCACAATAAAGGTTCAAACACTTTTCACCTTGCCTCTCAACTTGTTCACCTCAAATTTCTCACTATACAACAAAACCTTACATTTAGTGAGCACTATTAATGCAATAATCCATCAGGAAGCTGACAAAATCTGAGATGGGAACGGGGATATGGGGTCAGGTGATCAAAGCTTGGTCAAGGCAGTCAGTCATAAAGAGTGTCTTAACCGAAGGAGAGAGAGAGAGAGAGACAGAGAGAGACAGAGAGAGGGGGAGAGAGAAATAGACAGAGATAGAGAGAGAGAGAGACAGACAGACAGGCAGAGAGAGAGACAGAGAGAGAGAGTGAAGAGATGGTGGGGAGGTTGTGTGGGTGGGGAGTTTGCGGGGCGAAGTTGTGGTGCTCAGGACCCAGGCACAAAGACTGGAGCGACTCTTTCCCCCAGCCCTGCCCTACCCCCATCACTGACTCTGCCCACCTATTTCATCCTCTCCCACAGTCTGGCTTTCTCCTCAAACCATTTGATCGCTGTGTCCCTAAGAATTATATCTATCTCCTTGAAAACATTCAGCATTTTGGCCTCCACTGCTTTCTGTGGCCGAGAGATCCCCAGTCCCTTGGCGAAGGTACTTCTCTTCCTCTCAGTCTGTGCTGTGTCGTCAGACTGTGAGCTCTGGCTCTCTCCTCATCACCCCAGCCTTGGTCCCCCTGGGGATTGGAATCTTCCAGTTCCTGGCTACATGGCCTCTCACTTTTCACCCTCATTAATCCCAACTTCACCAAAAAGGCTGGCACCTCCATTTCCACTTCATTTCTGTTTCAGCCAGTGTCTGTCTCCTCATCTACCTGATAATTACTGTAGGGATTGCGATGAGGAAACGGGGTTATGAAGATTTCTATCACCCTTTTGAGAATTGAAGTGTTGATGAGAATTCAGAGTTGGAGTCAGACTCAGATGTATCCCAACTGAATTCCTGCTTTTGCCCATGAGACAGCTCATATTCTGAGATGACAGCACTGGAAAAATAAATAGAAGCTGTTCCAATGTCAGAGCTTAGATGGTCAGTAGGAGGAAATTGCTGCAGATGCTGGAATCTGTACTGAAAACAGAAAATGCTGGAGATCCCAGCGGGTCAGGCAGCATCCATGGAGAGAGAGAGAGAGCTAATGTTTTGAGTTGAGATGACTCTTCACCAGAGCTGATGTGAAGTGTGGGGGGGGGCAGCATTGATGGTACAGTTTGGTGAGGGTGTGGGGATGGTGGAAAAAGGATGTAGTGAGTGTAGATCGGAATGTGTGAATGGCAGGACAATGGTGTGGCTAACTGCCAAACCGCGAAGGAAAGGAATGGGAGGGGAAATCAGGAGTCGGAGTGTGGGGAGACAGGACATTGGAACAAGCTGAAGGAAAGGGAGAATTGGTTCACAGTTTTAAAGTGTTGAACTCTATATGAAGTCCATGCGGGTGCCCATAGCCACTCCTTTGACTTGGCAAGTCCCTGTCATACTTTGCCTCTTTATGGGGATGCAGAACACTCCTAGTTGCAGTCCTCCACTGGCCCCCTCTCACAATCCTCTCCTCGGCACCTTGCGACTGCTTTGTGCTCCTGCCACCGCCTTCAAACAGTTGTTCATTTTGCCTCCAATTTCCTCCCCTCTATAAATTTCACATTGTCCATTTCCGTCACCTCCCTTCCTTTCCTTCACCCCTCTGCCTCCATTTTGGAGAATAAACTGTCTGTTCCCACCCACTACAGAGCTACATTCTGCAAGCACTCCATCCCATTCTCCCAGTTCCTTCACCTGTGCCTTATCTGTTCGGATGATGCCACCTTCCAAATCAGCACGCCTGACATTAGATTAGATTCCCTACAGTGCGGAAACAGGCCCTTCAGCCCAACAAGTCCACACCGACCCTCTGAAAAGTCACTCAACCAGGCCCTTTCCCCTACCCTACATTTACCCCTTCACATAACACTATGGGCAATTCCCCATGGCTAATCCACCCTAACCTGCATATCTTTGGACTGTGGGAGGAAACCGGAGCACCCGGAGGAAACCCACGCAGACACGGGGAGAATGTACAAACCCTGCACAGACAGTTGCCTGAGGCTGGAATTGAACCAAGGTCCCTGGCGCTGTGAGGCAGCAGTGCTAACCACTGAGCCACGTGCTGCCCACATGGCTTGCTTCTTCCCACCCACTGTGGTTGGCTGAACCCTCAACTATATCTGACCTATCAGCCGTGTTTTCACCCTTGCCCCTTCCTATCACTCACCATATCATGATCGGCTTCTCCTTCTCCTCACCTTCTATCCCACCAGCCTCTGTATTGGAAGGATCATTCTCTGCCATTTCAAACAACTCCAGCAGAAAGCCACCACCAAACACATCTTCCCCTCACTCCCTCCCCCCGTCTGCATTTCACAAGGATTGTTCCCTCTGGGACACCCTACTCCATTCCACAACCACCAACACCTTCCCCCTTCTCACAGCACCATCCTGTGTAACTGCAGAAGGTGTAACCCCTGTTCCTTCCCCTCCGCCCTGATCACCTGCCAAGGGCTAAAACTGCCTTTCCAGCTGATGCATCATTTCCCCTGGACCTCCTCCAATCTTGTGTATTGTATTCACTGCACCCAATATGGTTGACTCTACATTGGAGAAACCAAACACGGGCTGGGTGACCGCTTTGCAGAACAGCCCTGGTCCGTGCACAAACATGACCCTGACTTTCCCTTAGCCGGTCATTTTAACACAGTGTCCAGCTGGTATGGATCCCAGTGCAAACTGAAGGAACAACATCTCATCTTCAGACTAAACATTTTACAGCCTTCTGGGCTTCATATTGAATTCAACACGTTTACATTGAGTTCCACCAAGTCGCATTCCTTCCTTCCTTTCAGCTTGGCTTGTTACACACTCTCTCACCCTCTATTTGGAAACTGGGGCTTCCAATTAAACCTGTTGGACTATAACGTGGTGTTGCAGGATTTTTAACTGCCCACCCTAGTCCAACACCGGCTCCTCCACATCATTAATCCGAACTACCAACGCCGTTTCTCCTCAGCACACCACTCCCCCACCTCCCCACCGTTGCCCCTTCCGCATTTCACCTCCGCTCTGATGAAGAGTCATCTAGACTCGAAACGTTGGTTTGCTCTCTCTCCGTGGATGCTGCCTGACTCACTTCGATGATGAGAAATTAGGCCAAGAGTGAAGAGGTTACAAAGCAGAAATTAGCCTAGCGTTTTATAAACTCCTGATCACACAAGAATATAGAACATGAAGAAACCTTGTCAGATTGAGAGAATATTTACTGCTATCTGTTCATTTGATTGTAAGTTGACAGTTTCGGTTCATACTCCTCAGTAAATATTTGTTGTACCCACAGCTCAACTTCCCTTTCACTTTCCCAGACATTGCTTTATCATTTCTCTTCTTCACATTGTTCATGAAGGTGAGACTGTTGCTAGGTTACTGTTCCAACAACACTCAAGTACATGCCAAAGCGAACCCAGCTATTTCCAGTAAAATGGACGTCAGATAAGAATGCAATCCAATGAATCTACAGTTGCTGCACTGGGGGATCACTGCACTGGGGGAATCACTGCACTGGGGGAATGACTGCACTGGGCAATCACTGCACTGGTGGGGGGATTGCTGCACTGGAGGGATCATTGCATTGGGGGAATGACTGCACTGGGGAATCACTGCACTTAGGGATCATTGAACTGAGGAAGAATCACTGCACTGGGGGGAAATCAATACACTGGGGGGGGGGGAAATCGCTACACCAGAGGAATCGCTGCACTGGGGGAATCGCTACACTGGGGGATCACTGCACTGAGGACTCTCTCTGCACCGGGGGAATGACTGCACTGGGGATTACTGCACTGGAGAATTGCTGCACTGGGATAATCACAGCACTGGGGGATCACTGCATTGGGGTGGATCACTGCACTGGAGGAATCACTGCACTGGAGAGATCGCTGCACTGAGGACTCTCTCTGCACCGGGGGAATGACTGCACTGGGGATTACTGCACTGGAGAATCGCTGCACTGGGATAATCACAGCACTGGGGGATCACTGCATTGGGGTGGATCACTGCACTGGAGGAGATTGCTGCACTGGGGGAATGACTGCACTGGGCGATCACTGCACTGGTGGGGGGATTGCTGCACTGGGGGAATGACTGCACTGGACGATCACTGCACTGGTGGGGGATTGCTGCATTGGGGGAATCACAGCATTGGGGGATCATTGCACTGGGGTGGATCACTGCACTGGGGGAAATCACTGTACTGGGGGATCACTGCACTGGGGAATCACTGCACTGGGGGAATTGCTGCACTGGGAGATCACAGCACTGGGGAATCACTGCACTGGGGAATTGCTGTACTGGGGGATCACAACACGGGGGGTAATTGCACTGGGGAATCGCTGCACTGGGGGAATTACTGCACTGAGGGATCACTGCACTGGGGGATCACTGCCCTGAGGGAAATCACTGCACTGGGGGATCACTGCACTGGGGGAATCACTGCACTGGGGGATCACTGCAGTGGGGGATCGCTGTCCTGGGGTGGATCACTGCACTGGAGAATCACTGCACTGGAAGGATCGCTGCACTGAAGTCTCTCTCTGCACTTGGGAAAACCACTGCACTGGGGAAACACTGCACTGGGGGAATGACCGCACTGCGGATCACTGCACTGGAGAATCGCTGCACTGGGGCAATCACTGCATTGGGGTGGATCACTGCACTGGGGGGAGATTTCTGCACTGGGGGAATCACTGCATTGGGGGAGCACTGCACTGGGGAATCGCTGCACTGCAGGATCACAGAACTGGGGATCATTGCACTGGGGTAATCACTGCACTGGGGGGAATCGCTGCACTGGGGGGAAGTCACTGTACTGGGGGAATCACAGCACTGGGGGGATCACTGCTCTGGAGGATCACTGCACTGGGAAAATCACTGTACTGGATGAATCCAAAACTGCACTGTGTTGGATCACTGCACTGGAGGGAATTGCTGCAGTGGGGAATCGCTGCACTGGGGGGGGGGGGGGGGGTGATCACTGCACTGGGGAGGAATCACCGCACTGGGGGAGATTGCTGCACTGGGGGAATGACTGCACTGGGCGATCACTGCACTGGTGGGGGGATTGTTGCACTGGGGGGCAAGTCACTTCACTGGGAATCGCTGCACTGGGGGACACTGCACTGGGGGATCATTGCGCTGGGCGAATCACTGCACTGGGGGATCACTGCACTGAGGGAATCACTGCACTTGGAGGGGGGATTGCTGCACTGTGGGACACTGCACGAGGGGATCATTGCGCGGGGGAATCACTGCACTGGGGGATCACTGCACTGGGCGATCACAGCACTGGGATGGATCACTGCACTGGGATGGATCACTGCACTGGGGGATCACTGCACTGGGGGAATCACTGCACTGGGGGATCACTGCACTGAGTGATCACTGCACTGGGGAGAAATCACTGCACTGAGGGGGAGACACTGCACTGTGGAATCACTGCACTGGGGGAATCACTGCACTCGGGGGATCACTGCACTCGGGGGGGATTGATGCACTGGGGGAATCACAGCACTGGGGTGGATCACTGCACTGGGGGAAATCACTGCACTGGGGGATCACTGCACTGGGGAAACACTGCACTGGGGGAATTGCTGCACTGGGGGATCACAGCACTGGGGGATCACTGCACTGGGGGGATCACTGCCCTCGGGGAGGATTGCTGCACTGGGGGAATCACAGCACTAGGGTGGATCACTGCACTGGGGGAAATCACTGCACTGAGGGATCACTGCACTGGGTAATCACTGCACTTGGAGAATTGCTGCACTGAGGGATCACAATACTGGGGGGTAATTGCACTGGGGGAGTCACTGCACTGGGAGAATTACTGCACTGAGGGATCACTGCACTGGGGAAATCACTGCACTGGGGGGATCACTGCACTGGGGGGAATCACTGCACTGGGGAATCGCTGCACTGAAGACTCTCTCTGCACTTGGGGAAACCACTGCACTGGGGAATCACTGCACTGGGGGAATGACTGCACTGCGGATCACTGCACTGGAGAATCGCTGCACTGGGGCAATCACTGCACTGGGGGGTCACTGCATTGGGGTGGATCACTGCACTGGGGGGAGATTGCTGCACTGGGGGAATCACTGCATTGGGGGAGCACTGCACTGGGGAATTGCTGCACTGGGGGAATTGCTGCACTGGAGGATCACAGAACTGGGGGATCATTGCACTGGGGGAATCGCTGCACTGGGGGGAGTCACTGCACTGGGGGAATTGCTGCACTGGGGGAATCACTGCACTGAGGGATCAGTGCACTGGGGAATCACTGCACTGGAGGGAAATCGCTGCACTGGGGGATCACTACACTGGGGGAGGACATCACTGCACTGGGGGATCACTGCACTGTGGAATCACTGCACTGGGGAAATCACTGCACTGGGGGAATTGCTGCACTGGGGGATCACAGCACTGGGGGATCATTGCACTGGGGGATCACAGCACTGGGGGGAATCACTGCACTGGGGTAATCACTGCGCTGGGGGGAATAGCTGCACAGGGGAATCACTCCACTGGGGTCACTGCACTGGGGGAATTGTTGCACTGGGGGGAAGTCACTGCAATGGGGATCGCTGTACTGGGGATCACTGCACTGGAGGAATCACTGCACTGGGGAATCACAGCACTGGGGGGATCACTGCTCTGGAGGATCACTGCACTGGGAAAATCACTGTATTGGATGAATCCAAAACTGCACTGTGTTGGATCACTGCACTGGAGGGAATTGCTGCAGTGGGGAATCGCTGCACTTGGGGGGGGGGGGGGTGGTGATCACTGCACTGGGGAGGAATCACTGCACTGGGGGGAAATCACTGCACTAGAGGAATAACTGCACTGGGGTGATCGCTGCACTGGGGTGGTGGTGATCACTGCACTGGTGGGAGAATCACTGCACTGGGGTGGAATTGCTGCACTGGTGGGGATTGCTAGACTGGGGGAAATCACTGCACTTGGGGAATCACTGCACTGAGGAATCAGTGCACTGGAGGATCACTACACTGGGGGGAATCACTGCACTGGGGGAATCACTGCACTGGGGGAATCACTGCACTGGGGGGGTGATCGCTGCACTGGGGAGCGAATTGCTGCACTGGGTGAATTGCTGCACTGGAGAGGAATCACTGCACTGGGGGGAAATCGCTGCACTGGGGGAATCACTGCACTGGGGGGATTGCTGCACTGGGGTGGAATCAATGCACTGGGCGGGGATTGCTGCACTGGGGGAATCGCTGCACGAGTGGGTTGCTGCATTGGGGGGATTGCTGCACTTGGGGGAATCACTGCACTGGGGGGTAGAAATCACTGCACTGGGGGGAATAACTGCACTGGAGGGAATCACTGCACCTGGGGGGAATCACTGCACCTGGGGGGAATAACTGCATTCCTGGAATCACTGTTGTGTGTGGCTTTGGCCTGTTGGTTGATTTGCTGTGAGAACCCCTGTCTGATCAGCCAGCAGTGGTGAGGGTGTAGGGGTGAACCACGTGAAGTCTGCAATGTTAGTGCAGGAGGAGTGCCATGGCCTGGTCAGTGACACGCTGCTCTGTTACTGATGGGCTGTGAGCGTGAGTAACTGACACAGAGTACAGAGATGTGCATTTACCAGATTCACAAACACCCTGCGAGCAGTGATTGGTGGGACTCGACTGTCGACAAGATTTCTGTTGAGCACATTCTACACAAATGAGTTTAATTGAAAGCGACAAATTGCACACCTCAGTAACTGGCACATACTCCATCTGAGGAAACAGGGCAGGGACTGCTCAGCTCACAAGTGGCTCACTGTCAAATCCTCTGTGTGTTTGGAATAAAAACAAACTCAAAAGGGATCATTTCCCTCGCCTTGCTTTCCAAATTTCCTCAATGTTTATCTCACAGAGTTGTCCGGTGTCAGAAAAGGTGATTACAGATCACTGGGGGGGTGATATGGATTGCTATAGTCCTGTTTCTCCCCTGCATCAGGAGTTGAACTGATAATGAGGTTAACTAAACTCTAACCACTTTAACAGGGTAGGGGCTGTTAATGGTAAGATGTTGTAAAGATTGATGCATGTTAGATCAAGCTTTCAGTAATATTCACCCTGTATTTTATTGATCGAAGCACGTTGGGAGTGAACACTGAAGTGAACCCTTTATCAAGCAATCATTCAACAACAGACTGTTCAATTCTGACTTGAAAGCACTTGAATGTTGGGACAGTAAAGGACATTTTGCACTCCGAATGGATACAGATTCACACAGAAACATCCCGGTGACAATCTCTTTAATCTTCAGCTGAGTTTGCCCTCTGGCATTTTTGACAATTACAAGGGATTCAGTGACATAGAAAATGAATCAGTTGCCATGGCGACAGAGTAAGAGGTGTGACTGAGAAGCTGACAGCAGCAGAGAAGGAGAGAGCAAGGCCGCTTGTAAATGGCCGCTACCACTCACAGATGGAGAGAAAATTAGAGAGGACAGTGTTCCCAAGAGGAGAGGGTTCAAGGGCTGGATGTGTTGAAGAAAAGGGTGTGTTTGAAAAGTGGATCTATAAAGATATTGCACCATTTAAACCATTTCTCACCCTGTCCCAGTGGATCATAATCATTCACACACTCTACCATTGTACAGAATCCCAAACGGATCAAAACAAGTGTGTGTGTGTGTGAGTGTGAGTGAATGTGTGAGTGTGTGTGTGTGAGCGTGTGTGTGGGTGTGTGGCTGTGTGTGTGTGAGTGTGTGTGAGTGTGTCTGAATGTGTGTGGGTGAGTGTGTCTGCATGAGAGTGCGAGTGTGTGTGTGAGTGCGTGAGTGTGTGTGTCTGAATGTGTGTGTGTGTGAGAGTGTGTGTGTGTCTGTGTGTGTGTGAGTGTGTGTGTCTGTGTGTGTGTGAATGTGTGTGTGTGAGTGTGTATGTGTGAATGTGTGTGTGTGTGTGTGTATGTGTGAATGTGTGTGTCTGAATGTGTGTGTGTGTGAGAGTGTGTGTGTGTCTGTGTGTGTGTGAGTGTGTGTGTCTGTGTGTGTGTGAATGTGTGTGTGTGAGTGTGTATGTGTGAATGTGTGTGTGTGTGTGAATGTGTGTGTGTGAGTGTATGTGTGTGCGTGTCTGAATGTGTGTGTGTGAGTGTGTGTGTGTGTGAATGTGCGTGAGTGTGTGTGTGTGAATGTGTGTGTGTGTGTGTGTGAATGTGTATGTGTGTGTGTGTGTGTGTGAATGTGTGTGAGTGTGTGTGGGTGTGTGAATGTGTGTGAGTGTGTGGGTGTGGGTGTGTGTGTGTGAATCTGTGTGAGTGTGTGTGTGAGAGTGAGTGTATGTCTATGTGTAGGTGCATACGTGTGTGAGTGAGTCAGCGTGTGTGCGTAGGAGAGAGAGTGAGTGTGAAAGGATGTGTGTATGTGCATGAATATGTGTCATGTGTGTGGGTATGTAAGAGTATTTGCAGTTGTGTGTGTGAGTTTGTGCGCGTGCACGTGTGTGTGTGCGTGTGTGTGCACATGTGTGTGCGTATGGGTGTCCCCTTCTAGGCTGTAAGTGGTCTCCTGTGGATGAGAGTAGCCATCTTTCTGGTCTAACTAGAAAGATTCTCATAGGGTGACAATTATGAAGCTTATTGCATGACTGAGTTATTTACAGGTGAGGTGAATATGATCTACATCACACAGAGATTGGAGGAAAGCCCACTATTCCCAGATCTGTCTCTGACCTCCTTTATTCTGACCATGTGCTGTGATACCATCAATATGCTGTGGAGGAGCTGGTGTTGGACTGGGGTGTACAATGTTAAAAATCACACAACACCAGGTTATAGTCCAACAGGTTTATTTGGAAGCACTAGCTTTCGGAGCGTCGCTCCTTCATCAGGTGGTTGTGGAGAATAAGATCATAAGGCACAGAATTTATAGCAACGGGATTGCAGTGTCATGGAATGTAATATTAAACAAATTTAGCTTAATATTTACATTTGTTTAATATTACATTCCATGACACTGCAATCCCGTTGCTATAAATTCTGTGCCTTATGATCTTATTCTCCACAACCACCTGATGAAGAAGCAGCGCTCCGAAAGCTAGTGCTTCCGGATGAACCTGTTGGACTATAACCTGGTGTTGTGTGATTTTTAAACTTTATTTGTCATGCTATTATTGTTATTGGTTTATTTATCTATTTACATCCACCCCAATCCCTGTCTCTCACCCCCCCCCCCCCCCCACCCCCCCACCCCTGCCCGAGAATCCAGATGTTCCTCCATACCCTAACGGCCTTTAGCCGGAATGATGGAAGTCTGTCCCAACTCCCACGTGACATGACATTCAGGAGAATTACCCGATTGCAAAACTGCAAGAAGAAAGGTACAACATCAAATCATTAGAGATCTGTTCCCCCTTTTCTCAACACACACAATGAAATTCTTATCCATGTGTCTGACACTCTCTGTGGTCTGACCAGATCTCCAGGTTTGCCCACTCTCCCCATCATCTTTAAAGTGCTTCTTAAAACCAAGCCTCATAGCCCCTTCTAAGGGACTAGCTTATAAATGTTTTGTCTGATATCTCCAGTAGAGCATCTTGGGATGGCCCCTATGTTACTGGTTTCTGGATTAGTGGTGCTGGAAGAACACAGCAGTTCAGGCAGCATCCGAGGAGCTTCAAAATTGACGTTTCGGACAAAAACCCTTCATCAGGAATATTCCCAAAACATTCTATACATGCATTAAACACCTGAAGGTAACTAGGGAGAAGGTAGGACCACTCAAGGATAAAGGAGGGAACTTGTTCCTGGAGGCAGAGGATCTGGGTGAGGTTCTAAATGAGTCTTTTGTGTCAGTATTGACCCAGGAGAAGGATTTAGAGTCATAGAGTCATGGAGATGTACAGCACTGAAACAGACCCTTCGGTCCAACCCGTCCATGCCGACCAGATATTCCAATCCAATCTAGTCCCATCTGCCTGCACCTGGCCCATATCCCTCCAAACCCTTACTATTCATATACACATCCAGATGCCTTTTCAATGTTGCAATTGTACCAGCCTCCACCACTTCCTCTGGCAGCTCATTCCATACACGTACCACAATCTGGGTGACTTGGACGATAGTGAAATTAGTGTGGAGCATGCTAATATGCCAGGGCATTGTGAGATCATGAATGAAATGGTGTTGGGTCTCTTGAAGAGCAGATAAGTCCCCAGAGTCCGATAGTATCTACCCCAGGTTATTGAGAGAGGCAAGAGAGGAGATTGCTGAGGTCTTGACCCAGATGTTTGAATCCTCGCTAGCCACTGGAGAGATCCCGGAGGACTGGCGAGGAGCTTATGTTGTTCATCTGTTCAAGAAGGGAAGTAGGGATAATGCAGGAAACTAGACCGGTGAGTCTCACATCAGTGGTTGGGAAGCTATTGGAGAGACGTTTTAGGGATAGGAATTACACACATTTGGAAAGGTGTGGCCTAATTAGGGATAGTCAGCGTGGCTTTGTGCGGGGCAGATCCTGTCTTACTAACTTGATTGAATTTCTCAAGGTGATGACAAAGGTGATTGATGAGGGTAGAGCAGTGATTTTAGTAAGGCTTTCAGCAAGGTCCCTCATAATAGGCTCATCCAGAAGGTTAAGATGCATGGGATCCACGGTGACTTGGCTGTGTATATTGAGAATTGGCTTTCCCATAGAAGGCTGAAGGTAGTGCTGAAGGGATGTTTTTCAGACTGGAGCTCTGTGACTAGTGGTATTCCACAGTGATCCATGGGGACCTCTGCTGTTTGTGATCTACATAAATGACTTGGATGAAGATGTAGAGGGTGGGTTAGTAAGTTTTCAGACGATACAAAGATCGAGTGGAATTATGGATTGTGTAGAAGGTTATCAAAGGATACAACAGGATATAGATCAGTTGCAGATGTGGGCAGAGAAATGGCAGACAGAGTTTAATCTGCGTAAGTCTGAGGTGCTGCATTTTGGGAGGTCAAATGTTAAGGAAAAGTATCCAGTTAATGGCAGGACCCTGAACAGCATTGATGTACAGAGGGATCTTGGGGTTCAAGTCCATAGCTCCTTGAAAGTGGCCACACAAGTAGATAATGTGGTAAAGAAGGCATCTGGTATGCTTGCCTTTATTGTTGGAGAGCTGAGTATATGAGTCAGGATGTCATATTGCAGCTTTATAAGACTTCGGTTAGGCCACATTCAGAGTATCATGTCCAAATCTGTTTGCCACATTACAGGATGGATGTGGAGGCTTTGGAGAAGTTGCAGAAGAGGTTTACCAGATGCTGCCTGGATTAGACAGTATGAGCTACACGGAGAGGCTAGAAAAACTCGGGTTGTTTTCTCTGGAGCGGCAGGGGCTGAGGGGAGACTTGATAGAAGTCTATAAAATTATGAGATGCATAGATAAGATTTATGGTCAGAATCTTTTTCCCAGAATTGAAATTTGAAAAACTGAGAGGCGTGCATTTGAAAGGGGGAAAGTTCAACGGAGACATGAGTGCAGGTTTTTTACACAGAGACTGGTAGGAGTGTGGAACACACTGGCAGGGGTGGTGGTGGAGGCAGATCGATAGGGGTGTAGAAGAGACTTTTAGATCAGTACATGGATATGCAAGGAATGGAGGGATATGGACCAAGGGCAGGCGGAAGGGGTTAGTTTTATTTGGTATTCGACACAACATTGTGTGCCAAAGGGCCTGTTCCTGTGCTGTACTGTTGGACGTTCTATGACAGGAGGGAAGATATGGTCACAATGTTGGCACACAGATAGAAAGGGACGGAAGGAGTGAAGACAACATGAGGAACTGTGGGAGCTGGAAATGTAAACCAAAACCAGACATCACTGGAGCAACAAGAGTTAATGTTTCAGGTGCAGTGACCCTACGTCAGAACCTGACAGATATAGTGACCCTGCTGGAGAGAGGTCGCGACCCTGGTGATGATGTGTCCAGGTACCGCTGATCATTTGTACACACTGCTAGCCAGATAGACAGATACAGCTGTGTAAATAAAGAGATGCTGCACGGTGGCTCAGTGGTTAGCACTGCTGCCTCACAGCGCCAGAGACCCGGGTTCAATTCCCGACTCAGGCAACTGACTGTGTGGAGTTTGCACGTTCTCCCCATGTCTGTGTGGGTTTCCTCCGGGTGCTCTGGTTTCCTCCCACAGTCCAAAGATGTGTAGGTCAGGTGAATTGGCCATGCCTGTAGTGTTAGGTGAAGGGGTAAATGTAGGGGAATGGGTCTGGGTGGGTTGCTCTTCAGAGGGTCAGTGTGGACTTGTTGGGCCGAAGGGCCTGTTTCCACCCTGTAGGGAATCTAATCTAATGTGGTTTGGATCTGGAACAAGTGGGCGGCTTTCAGAAGTGTGATAATCCGAGCAGAGGCATTTGTTCCTGTTAGAGTGAAGGGTAAGGCTATAAGATTAGGGGACAATGGATGAATAAAGATATTGAGGTGCTAGTCAAGAAAGAGAAGAGTCATGTATGAGGTATAGAGAACTTCGAATTGAAAAGTGTGGCATTGGAAAAGCCCAGCCGGTCAGGCAGCATCCGAGGAGCAGGAGAGTCAATGTTTCGGGCATAAGTCCTTCATCATTCCTGAGTGCAGGGCATTCTAAAGAGGGGATTCAGGAAGGTAAGGAGAGGACATTTGATAACCTTGGCAGATAAGGTTAAAGATAATCACAAGGAGATTCTATAAATATGCTAAGAGCAAAACAGCAATTATAGAGAGAGTATGACCCCTTAATGATCAAACAGGTTGTCTATGTGTGGATCCTCAGGAGATGGAAGAGAGACTAAACAAACATTTGGCATCAGGTTTTACTGTGGGGAAAAGATGGAGACGAGAGAACTCAGAGAAATAAATCGTGATGAAAACCAAAAGAAGGATTCTGGGTAATCCAAGATGGAGGACGGAAAAAATTTCTATCTGTAACAGCTGCTCCTTTTTTGAAGTATTTTAGGTGCTGGAAGTGATTTCCTCAAATTCCAGGAGCAGCAATTCCTGTTTTATATGCTGATGCATTGTTTTGGAACTTTGGGGAAAAAAATACAAAACAACAGCAGTTTAAAAGGGAGAAGAGCAGACAAAGGAAGCACGTGGTGAGGACAGTGCAGGAGAGAGAGAGAGAACCTGCACAGTTACCGCCTTTGCTGTTTGAATTCATGTGTCGCTGGACATCGGAGTGCATCTGGGAAAATTAACAAACAGTGAAATTCACAACTAATCTTGGAGGAACCTGTTTGGGCGAAGTTCACAGCACAGAATCAGATAAGTTAATTGTTGTTTTAAGTCTGTCCAAGAGAAAGGCTGCAGTAGTGAGTATAGTGGATTCTTTCTTGATTATATGTTTTTTGGAGATAAGTCTCTTGATTAAACTTAAAATATAAGCCATAGCTATTAATTTAACCTGGGGTAGTGTTTGTAGAGGAATAAGACGGTGTTATTTTCTGGGTCTGTAGATTGTTAAGGAACAAAAATGGCCTTTGCGTGATATGTACTTCTTGTCAGATGTGGGAGTTTAAAGAGAGTTTAAGGGTTACTGCGGATTATATCTGCCACAAATGCAGTTGGGTGCGAATCTTATCAGATCAAATGGATCGTTGGAGACACAGATAGAAGCGATGAGGAATTTGCAACAGCAACAGTATGTGATGGATGGCAGTTATAGGAAGGGGGGGAAGTCTCAGATACAGTCACGTAGATGGGTTAACTCCAGGAATGTAGGGGGTGGTGTAATTTTTAAATCATTAACTGCTGTAGTAAGCACATAGTAAGTACAAAGCCACCATTTTAGTCTTCTCTACCTTGTAGTGAGCACGAGCAGACACTCCCCCAGATTTTCATGAATGGAACAATGGAAACAGCTTTCCTCGTGGCTGAGGGACCGCCCACAACCACGGCTGTACGTCATCATCCATATAAGGGAGAAGCGGGGAACTCGAACACTGATTGGCTGGGTGAATAACCAAATAATCTCATCCATCAGGAGGACAGTGGGGAACTTTAACACTCATTGGCTGAGACAGTAGAAGGCCCCGCCCACTCCTACATGTATATAACGTGCGGGGATTACAATCTGTGTGTGTGCCTCGTGGGAAGCCATTGAGGTAACACCCGGTTCTGCAGAATTGAATAAATAGTTTTGGACGAACTCCTCCGTGTCTTTGTTCTTGGGAAGGGAAGCAGAGTGCCTGATGGGGGGTCGCAGAGTCCCCTATCCTGCACAATTGGGGGCTCGTCCGGGATGCAATAATTATTGCCGGGGCTCTCTTCGGCTCGTGGATCAAGTCTGATACAAAAAGACGCGTCTGGTATATATTTATACTGCTCACTGGATCGGCTTGGTCCGTCAGCCGTCGGCCAAGAGAGTGACCCGACTCATTAAAATAATTTTGGATCCCGAGAAAAGGAACACACGGACGAGTGTTGAGACGACCGGTTAGTGACTATACGCGGGGGTACACACATTTAAAAAGGCCAGACAACTCCGTGCACGGATCAAGGTAAGAGAGTTTCTTTTGTTCTTCCTTGTTGGCCACGTGGTTTTGACGGTCATCTGTGAAAATGCTTTAGGTGTTTAAGACCAGGACCGAAGATAGACCATGGGAAATTGTGGTTTTGACGGTTATCTGTGAAAATGCTTTAGGTGTTTAAGACCAGGACCGAAGATAGTCCATGGGAAATTGTGGTTTTGACGGTTATCTGTGAAAACGCTTTAGGCGTTTAAGACCAGGACCGAAGATAGACCATGGGAAATCAGACTTTTAGGTCCACTAAGGACAAGTCAGGGAGGACTGTAAATGGAAAAGAAATACCCCCCGATAGTCCACTAGGTCGAAAATTGAGTTTATGGACGGAAAGCAGTAGGACAAAGGACTTAAAGAAAGAGACTATGATAAAATATTGTTGTTTTATATGGACCAAAGAACCTATCCGCGCCCCCTCGGTAGTTTGGCCCAAGTATGGGTCTGATGAAGACTGGGTGTGTCAACTCCTAAACATATATATGTTAACAGAAAACAACCGTTTGACCCAGAAGAGAGCAAATACGCCGCCGCCTGGTTGGCGAGTGACTGCGGGGACCCCACGAGTCTCTATCCTCTGATTCCCCAAACAAATCCGAGAAAGCCCCAGAAGTCTTGGGACGTCCTCACCGACGGTTTGCCCCCTTCTGCCCCGCCCCCGTATGTACAACCCGCGCACGGCCAGGCGTCCAGCGCGGACCTCCCTCCTGCGTCGGATAATCCCGGTTCCCGGCAGGTCATGCTCAGTGAGGGAGAGCCTGCTGGGGGGGGACACAGGAAGGGAAGAAGAGCCCACCCCAGGCATTAGGAGATCAGCCCGAATTGAGATGCGGAGAGATCAAGAAGAGAGATTGTTAACCCTCTCAGCACCCAATGTTGAACAGATGAACCCTTTACGAGAGGTGCCGTTTGGGAACGAACGGACCGGATTCGTAGTACAACCTTTAAATTCTGGGGATATCCGACAACTCCGTAATGAACTACCCCGTCTACTGGACGACCCCGTCAGTGTGGGAACCCAATTAGATCAATTTCTGGGGCCCAGTATATGCACATGGGCCGAATTGCAGGCCATGATGAGAATACTATTTAATTACGATGAAATTGTCATGATCCGGAATAGTGCAATGGCCATTTGGGATAGGGAGCATCAGGACGGCCCTCAGCGTGGAGAGCAGAAGTACCCCTTAGAGGACCCCCGGTGGGATCATAACGACGCGGGGGGACGGGCCAATATGACAGATCTCAGAAGCCTTATAATCAGGGGAATCAAAACCTGCGTGCCCAAACAGCGGAATTTAGCGAAAGCATTCGAAGTTGGACAGAAAAAGGATGAATCCCCGAGTGAGTTTTTAGACCGTTTGCGGGAGTCCATGCGAAAGTATTCAGGTTTAGACCCCGATGGGGAAATAGGCAAGGGCATGCTTAAGGTGCACTTTGTGACTAAGTCATGGCCTGACATTCAGAAGAAATTACAGAAAGTGGAGGATTGGGCTGAAAAAGATGTTGCAGAATTATTACGGGAAGCACAGAAGGTGTACGTTCAGAGGGATGTAATAAGGGAGAAACAGAAGACAAAAATGATGGTGGCAGCTGCACGGGAAGCTTGTAAATCCACCGGAATGGGGGAAGAAGGTTATGGGATAGAAGTGGGAGAGGAGCGAGACGGGGCAGAAGTGGGAGAGGAGGATCTTATGGAATCGAAGGGCCTCAGGCGGCCGGATGTTACCATTGCGGGAAACTGGGACACTTCAAGAGGGATTGTCCCGATTTTAAAAGGGAGCGAGAAGGGATGTATGAAATGGAGCGCGAACAAATGGATTAGGGAAGTCAGGGGAGGATCGGAACACGGGCCTACCAAGAACCCCTGGTAAATTTACAGGTGGGCCCATTTAGACAAGATGTTACTTTCTTAGTTGACACAGGCGCCGGCAGGTCCTCAATCCCCCTCCATCCTAGGGGGATTGGCTTCCAGGCTAAAACATTAAACATTTCAGGAGTAAAGGGTGGGGTTTTCAGTGCAAGAATATTTGAACCACAACCCTTGTGGCTGGAGGAGGAGGAGCTCCAAGTAGAACTCCTTCACCTCCCCCATCTTCCCTATGGGTTGTTGGGACGGGATTTAATAGTCCGTTTCGGACTACGAATAGAAGTGGGAGAAGAGGAAGAATTAGCCGTTACCATGTCATACCTTAGTGAGTCCCGATTGACAGAGATAGACCCTAGGGTTTGGGTCGCCAAAGGGAACCGGGGGGGGCTCGCAATTCAACCTGTGGAGGTAAAATTAAAGCCCCAGAGCCCCGACGTCAGAGTGCGCCAATACCCCATCTCTTGGGAAGGGAGGCAGGGCCTGAAGACAGTTACCAAATGCCTACCCCTCGCCCTGTTGCAAATTCGCACCCAGCCAAGACGGGATTTGGGCGTCTCCCCTTACGAAATGCTGTTTGGCCTCCCGTTCCATGGGCCGAAGGGAGAACCTCCCTTATTCGAGTCTCGGGACATGTTTGTGCAAAAATATGTGGTGGCTCTGGGGTCTGCTCTATCTCGTTTACGCCAACAGGGACTTTTGGCACAGACGCCACCCCTCGAGTTTGCGGTGCACACCATCAAGCCGGGTCAGTGGGTCCTGATTAAAAGCTGGAAGCAACGCACCCTCGAACCAACTTGGGACGGTCCCTTCCTAGTACTTTTGACTACCGAAACGGCTGTCCGCACGGCCGAAAAGGGCTGGACACATTATACTCGGATCAAGGGACCGGTGCCACAACCGACGGAGGACGAACAAACCTCTCTGACAGAGGCATCTAAGGAACAGAGACCCTGAGAACAGACTAATTGGACTTTGGCGAGTTTAAAGGACTGTGTCCTCCGGCCGGACACGAGTGTTGCAACAAAATGCAGTCAATCGTATTGTTAACTTGCTTTGCCATTATCCTTCGGCTGGGTCATAGTGTGCGTGTTACCCAATTCGGCCTCTGGGAAAAAACAGGCAGAGGACTGTCAGTGGCTCTCCATCTCCGTTCCTGCCAACAAGCCAACACAGACACTTAGTTTAGACCTATGTGGGTTGGTGCCCTGTGCGACTAAAAGTGAACTGAATCAGACTAAGCGTAACCTAGAGAGAGAAAGGGGATTCCAGGGTCAGACGTTAGTATTACAGTTGCATGGCAAAGAAGGCATCAATAGGCCTCTGGCCCCCGGGGTCCAGGCTATGGTGTTAATTGTCCGTGATCCCATCACCCCTGGGCGGAATTGTGAGCAGAATCAGTGCAATCCACTCTATCTGACCATAAAGACCTTGGGGAACAACAGGACGAGCCTTAATGGAACGATCCTGGGTATTAGGGTTGGGGGCCAGGCAGGACAGAAGGGGTTGCAGCTGTGCTGCACAACCATCACGGTCATTGAAGCTGAGTCTGGGGCCTCATCCACCCCCGATGAGCAGGAAAAGGTTAGGATAATTGAGGTGATGGACTTGGAAAGGACCTTTGAAATAGAAACGGGATACGGGGAGGCGAATGCCTGGATGGAATGGGTCAAATATACGGTAAGGAGCATGAAAAAGAGTGATTGCTACGCGTGCACGGGTGCCCGTCCTAACCCTCAGGTGGTCCCATTCCCGCTGGGATGGGAGAAACATCCACAAGTCTTGGACTGCATGGTAAGGCTGTACCAGGACCGAGAGGCCTGGAACGACCCCACTTGTCGACCCTTAAGTTTGAAGTTTCCTCCCGTCAGGTCTAAAGGGGCGCCCCGCCCTCCGTCATTCACAGGGGTAACGGGTACGCACCAAGCCTGCGTCTCTCGGATGGGACCGCAATGGGACAATGATGTGGGGACATTTGACAAGTGCAGCGGATCAATTCGGCTGGTCAACGAAACTACCGGGGGCAGGAATTACTCCCACATTCATGTGCCTAGGGCAGACCTCTGGTGGTACTGTGGTGGGAGGATTCTGCGACCGACCCTGCCCCAAAAATGTGCGGGCACTTGTGCAATCGTTCAATTGGCCATCCCATTCACCCTGGCATTCGAAAAACAAGAGCAAGCCCGTTCCAGTAGAAGAACTAAGAGGGCTTTGGAGACCTCTTTCGATGATAACATATATTTAGATGTCATAGGGGTCCCCAGGGGTGTTCCTGACGAGTACAAGGCTAGGAACCAGATAGCGGCGGGTTTTGAGTCGTCACTGTTCTGGTGGGTTACCATCAATAAGAACGTGGATTGGATTAATTATATTTACTACAATCAGCAGAGGTTCATTAATTATACTCGGGATGCAGTGAAGGGAATAGCAGAACAACTAGACGCCACTAGCAGAATGGCGTGGGAAAATAGGTTGGCCCTGGACATGATGTTAGCAGAGAAGGGGGGTGTTTGTGTCATGATAGGCACTCAGTGCTGCACTTTCATCCCCAAAAACACAGCCCCTGATGGGTCCATCACCCGCGCCCTGGATGGGCTCACCACATTGGCGGATGAACTCGCCGAAAACTCGGGCATCGATTCTGGCCTCACGGGTTGGTTGGAAGCTTGGTTCGGTAAATGGAAGGGGGTGATCGTTTCCTTTCTCGTCTCATGTATAGTGGTGGCAGGGGTACTAACTGCCCTCGGGTGTTGTATCATTCCCTGCGCCAGGGGGTTAACTCAGCGACTGATCGAAACCGCCCTTACTAAGAGGGATGTTCCTTATGGGCAGGTCGAAAGGATGAACCTCGAGATAGAACAGTCTGAATCCCTCTTGGGCGGGGGTAGCATTAGAGACGGGCAGCTTGATAAACAAGCACGGGAGCTATTGGACGCCCTGGAGAAGAAACTCCCAGTTTAAAAATTACAAACCGTAAGAAAAGACACGGGGGATTTGTAGGGGGTGGTGTAATTTTTAAATCATTAACTGCTGTAGTAAGCACATAGTAAGTACAAAGCCACCATTTTAGTCTTCTCTACCTTGTAGTAAGCACGAGCAGACACTCCCCCAGATTTTCATGAATGGAACAATGGAAACAGCTTTCCTCGTGGCTGAGGGACCGCCCACAACCACGGCTGTACGTCATCATCCATATAAGGGAGAAGCGGGGAACTCGAACACTGATTGGCTGGGTGAATAACCAAATAATCTCATCCATCAGGAGGACAGTGGGGAACTTTAACACTCATTGGCTGAGACAGTAGAAGGCCCCGCCCACTCCTACATGTATATAACGTGCGGGGATTACAATCTGTGTGTGTGCCTCGTGGGAAGCCATTGAGGTAACACCCGGTTCTGCAGAATTGAATAAATAGTTTTGGACGAACTCCTCCGTGTCTTTGTTCTTGGGAAGGGAAGCAGAGTGCCTGATGGGGGGGTCGCAGAGTCCCCTATCCTGCACAGGAAGGGTAAGAGAGGTAGGCAGCTAGAGCAGGAGTCTTTTGTGGATATATCCATTTCAAACAGGTATGCTGTTTTGGAAAATGTAGGGGGTGATGGATTCTCAGGGGAATAGCACAAACAGCCAAGTTTCTGGTATTGAGACTGGCTCTAGTGCAACAAGGGGTACGTCGTCTTCCAAGAGATCAATTGTGTTAGGGGATTCTCTAGTCCGAGGTACAGACAGACGTTTCTGTGGCCAGCAGAGAAACATCAGAATGGTGTGTTGTTTCCCTGGTGCCAGGATCAAGGATGTCTCAGAGAGGGTGCAGAATGTTCTCATGGGGGAGAGGGGCCAGCAAGAGGTCATTGTCCACATTGGAACCAATGACATAGGAAGGGAAAAGGTTGAGACTCTGAAGGGAGATTACAGAGAGTGAGGCAGAAATTTAAAAAGGAGGTCCTCAAGGGTAGTAATATCTGGATTACTCCCAGTGCTATGAGCTAGTGAGGGCAGGAATAGGAGGATAGAGCAGATAAATGCATGGCTGAGGAGCTGGTGTATGGGAGAAGGATTCACATTTTTGGATCCTTGGAATCTCTTTTGGAATAGAAGTGACCTGTACGAGAAGGACGGATTACACCTGAATTGGAAGGGGACTAATATACTGGCAGGGAAATTTGCACAAACTGCTTGGGAGGAGTAAGGTGGTGGGGGGGGGAGTTGGGACCCACGGAGATAGTGAGGAAAGAGATCAATCTGACGCTGGTACAGTTGAGAACAGAAGCGACTCAAACAGTCAGGGCAGGCAGGAACAAGGTAGGACTAATAAATTAAACTGCATTTATTTCAATGCAAGGGGCCTAACAGGGAAGGCAGATGAACTCAGGGCATGGTTAGGAACATGGGACTAGGATATCATAGCAATTACAGAAACATGGCTCAGGGATGGGCAGGACTGGCAGCTTAATGTTCCAGGATACAAGTGCTACAGGAAGGATAGAAAGGGAGGCAAGACAGGAGGGGGAGTGGCATTTTTGATAAGGGATAGCATTACAGCTGTGCTGAGGGAGGATATTCCCAGAAATACATCCAGGGAAATTATTTGGGTGGAACTGAGAAATAAGAAAGGGATGATCACCTTATTGGGATTGTATTATAGACCCCCCAACAGTCAGAGGGAAATTGAGAAACAAACTTGTAAGGGGATCTTAGCTATCTGTAAGAATAATAGGGTAGTTATGGTGGGGGATTTTAACTTTCCAAACATAGACTGGGACTGCCATAGTGTTAAGGGTTTAGATGGAGAGGAATTTATTAAGTGCATATAGGACAATTTTCTGATTCAGTATGTGGATGTACCTATGAGAGAAGGTGCAAAACGTGACCTACTCTTGGGAAATAAGGCAGGGCAGGTGACTGAGGTGTCAGTGGGGGAGCACTTTGGGGCCAGCGACCATAATTCTATCAGTTTTAAATTAGTGGTGGAAAAGGATAGACCAGATCTAAAAGTTGAAGTTCTAAATTGGAGAAAGGCCAATTTTGACGGTATTAGGCAAGAACGTTCGAAAGCTGATTGGAGACAGATGTTCACAGGTAAAGGGACGGCTGGAAAATGGGAAGCCTTCAGAAATGAGATAACGAGAATCCAGAGAAAGTATATTCCTGTCAGGGTGAAAGGAAAGGCTGGTAGGTATAGGGAATGCTGGATGACTAAAGAAATTGAGGGTTTGGTTAAGAAAAAGAAGGAAGCATATGTCAGGTACAGACAGAATAGATCAAGTGAATCCTTAGAAGAGTATAAAGGCAGTAGGAGTATACTTAAGAGGGAAATCAGGAGGGCAAAAAGGGGACATGAGATAGCTTTGGCAAATAGAATTAAGGAGAATCCAAAATCCAAAGAGTTTTTACAAATATATTAAGGACAAAAGGGTAACCAGGGAGAGAATAGGGCCCCTTAAACATCAGCAAGGTGGCCTTTGTGTGGAGCCACAGAAAATGGGGGAGATACTAAATGAATATTTTGCATCAATATTTACTGCGGAAAAGGATATGGAAGATATAGACTGTAGAGAAGTAGATGGTGACATCTTGCAAAATGTCCAGATTACAGAGGAGGAAGTGCTGGATGTCTTGAAACGGTTAAAAGTGGATAAATCCCCAGGACCTGACCCGAGAACTTTGTGGGAAGCTAGAGAAGTGATTGCTGGGCCTCTTGCTGAGATATTTATATTATCGATAGTCACAGGTGAGGTGCCGGAAGACTGGAGGTTGACAAACGTGGTGCCACTGTTTAAGAAGGGCAGTAAAGACAAGCCAGGGAACTATAGACCAGCGAGCCTGACTGCGGTGGTGGGCAAGTTGTTGGAGGGAATCCTGAGGGACAGGATGTACATGTATTTGGAAAGGCAAGGACTGATTCGGGACAGTCAACATGGCTTTGTGCGTGGGAAATCACGTGCCACAAACTTGATTGAGTTTTTTGAAGAAGTAACAAAAAGGATTGATGAAGGCAGAGCAGTAGATGTGATCTATATGGACTTCAGTAAGGCGTTTGACAAGGTTCCCTATGGGAGACTGGTTAGCAAGGTTAGATCTCATGGAATACAGGGAGAACTAGCCATTTGGATACAGAACTGGCTCAAAGGTAGAAGACAGAGGGTGGTGGTGGAGGGTTGTTTTTCAGACTGGAGGCCTGTGACCAATGGAGTGCCACAAGGATCGGTGCTGGGTCCACTACTTTTTGTCATTTACATAAATGATTTGGATGCGAGCATAAGAGGTACAGTTAGTAAGTTTGCAGATGACACCAAAATTGGAGGTGTAGTGGACAGCGAAGAGGGTTACCTCAGATTACAACAGGATCTGGACCAGATGGGCCAATGGGCTGAGAAGTGGCAGATGGAGTTTAATTCAGATAAATGCGAGGTGCTGCATTATGGGAAAGCAAATCTTAGCAGGACTTGCACACTTAATGGTAAGGTCCAAGGGAGTGTTGCTGAACAAAGAGACCTTGGAGTACATAGCTCCTTGAAAGTGGAGTCACACGTAGATAGGATAATGAAGGCAGCGTTTGGTATGCTTTCCTTTATTTGCCAGAGTATTGAGTACAGGAGTTGGGAGGTCATGTTGCGGCTGTACAGGACATTGGTTAGGCCACTGTTGGAATATTGCGTGCAATTCTGGTCTCCTTCCTATCGGAAAGATGTTATGAAACTTGAAAGGGTTCAGGAAAGATTTACAAGGATGTTGCCAGGGTTAGAGGATTTGAGCTATAGGGAGAGGCTGAATAGGCTGGGGCTGTTTTCCCTGGAGCGTCGTAGGCTGAGGGGTGACCTTATAGAGGTTTATAAAATTATGAGGGGCATGGATAGGATAAATAGACAAAGTCTTTTCCCTGGGGTCGGGGAGTCCAGAACTAGAGGATATAGGTTTAGGGTGAGAGGGGAAAGATATAAAAAAGACCTAAGGGGCAACTTTTTCACACAGAGTGTGGTACGTGTATGGAATGAGCTGTCAGAGGAAGTGGTGGAGGCTGGTACAATTGCAACATTTAAGAGGCATTTGGATGGGTATATGAAAAGGAAGGGTTTGGAGGGATATGGGCCGGGTGCTGGCAGGTGGGACTAGATTGGAACCAAAAGGGAAAATGCTGGAAAATCTCAGCAAGTCTGGCAGCATCTGTAAGGAGAGAAAAGAGCTGACGTTTCGAGTCTAACTGACCCTTTGTCAAAGCTGTCGGAGAGAAGAGCAGTCCTTCTTCAGGGTAGTCTTCCTGGGAGAGAGAGGGCAGTGGGTTAAACACTGGATAAAAGCAAAATACTGCAGATGCTGGGATCTGAAACCAAAGGCTTTGACAAAGGGTCAATTAGACTCGAAACATCAGCTTTTTCTCTCCTTACAGATGCTGCCAGACCTGTTGAGATTTTTCCAGCATTTTCTCTTTTGGTTTCAGATTCCAGCATCCGCAGTAATTTGCTTTTATTTATGGGACTAGATTAGGTTGGGATATCTGGTCGGCATGGATGGGTTGGACCGAAGGGTCTGTTTCCATGCTGTACATCTCTATGACTCTATGACTCTAACTGCGGATGCTGGAAATCAGAAACAAGGACAGAAAAGCTCAGCTGGTCTGGCACCATCTGTGGAGAGAGAAACAGAGTTAATGTTTCGGGTCCGGTTCTGAGGAAAGGTCACTGGACCTGAAACATTAACTCTGTTTTTGTTTCAATTAAATATTGATGTTTTGAGAGCAGTTGACATTACAGAACAGCAAGTGATGGGGGTCTTAGAAAACATGAAGGTGGGTAAATCTCCAGGACCTGATCAGGTGTATCCCAGGACAGTCTGAGAGGTTAGGGAGCATATTATGGGGCTCTTAGCAAAACAATTTGTATCATCAATAACCACAGGTGAGGTACCAGATGACTGGAGGGTGGCTGATGTTGTGCCTTTATTTAAGAAAGGCTGGGAAGAGAAACCTGGCAACTATAGACCAGTGAACCTGATGCCAGTGGTGGGTAAGTTATTGGAAAGGCAAGAATTGATGAGGGAGAGTCAATATGGTTTTGTGTGAGGGAGATCGTGTCTCTCAAACCTGACTGAGCTTTTTGAGGAAGTAACCAAAAACATTGATGAGGGCAGAGCGGTAGATGTTGTCGACGTGGACTTTAGTAAAGCCTTTTACAAGGTTCCCCATAGTGGACCAATTAGGAAAGTTCTATTACATGGTGGGCTTGCCAGTTGGATACAAAATTGACATAATGTCAGGAGACAGAGGGTGGTGGTGGCGGAGGCCTGTGACCAGCAGTATTCCGCAGGGATCAATTCTGGGTCCTCATTTGTTTGTCATTTATATAAATGATTTGGATGTGAATATTGGAGGCGTGGTTCGTAAGATTGTGAATGACATCAAAATTGGTGGCATAGTGGACAGTGAAGAAAACGATCTAAGGTTACAAAGAAATCTTTATCAACTGGGTCAATGGGTTGAGGAGTTTAATTTGGATAAATGTGGGGTATTGCATTTTGGTAAGAGAAATGAGGGCAGGGCTTATACCATGAATGGTAGGGCCCTGGCTGTGCTGTACAACAGGGAGATCTAGGGGTTCAGAGATATAATTCTTTGGAATTTGTGTCACATGTAGGCAGGGTGGTTGAGAAGGTATTTAGCACGCTTACCTTCACTGCTCAGAGCTTTGGGTATAAGAGCTGGGATGTTTGTACGGGATGTTAGTGAGGCCTCTTCTGGAATACTGTCTACAGTTCTGGTCTCCCAGATACAGCAAGGATATTATTAAATTGGAGAGGGTTCAGAAGAGATTTAGCAGGATGTTCCTGGGACTGGAGGTGCTGAATTAGAAAGATAGGCTGGATAGGCTGGGACATTTTCCTCTGGAGCGTCGGAGGTGAGGGGTGACCTTATAGAGATTTATAAAACCATGAGGGGCATGGATAGGGTGAATAGCAAGTGTCTTTTCCCTGGGAAAGGGGTATTCAAAGCAAAAGTGAAAGGTGAAAGATTTAATAAGGACATGATGGGCAATTCTTTTACACAGAGAATGATTTATGTGTGGAATGAGCTTCTAGATGAAGTAGTGGATACAGGTACAGTTACAAAATGTAAAAACATTTGGATACATTCATGAATAGGAAAGGTTTAGAGGGATATGGGCCAAGCACAGGCAAGTGGGACTAGCTTGGTTTGGGGACATGGTCAGTATGGACTAGTTGAGCCAAAGGGTCATTTTCCACACTGTATGACTATAACTCGAAAGACAGACATACAAATACTGCTGGTCAGGTGTGCAGTTATTGCTGGTCATATATACCGCTCATGTTGGACAGATATACAGACACCGGTGTGCAGATATACACAGATACTGCTGGTCAGGCACACTCACTCTACTGGACAAACTTATAAATATTGCTGGTCAGATAAAAAGATATTGATTGACATATATACAGACTCTGATGGAGTGATAAACAGACACTGCCAGACAGATATACACATAATATTAACACATACAAAAGCCATTGTCGAATACAGATATTCAACAGGACTGGAAATATATACAGGCATTGCTTGACAGATATACAGCCATTTCTGTACAGATATACAGACTTATTTATAGACACTTCTGGCCAGATATACCAATATTACATTTTTTATATTATATATAATAATAACATATTTATACACACTGCAGGCTGGATATGCTAGTATTGCCTGTTATATAGAGATAGATATGCACACACTGCTTGACAGATATATAGACGCGACAGTAAACATTGCTGGGTAGATATACAGATAATACATTAATTGCTTCTGATCATATTCAACAATACGCCCATCCTATTTTAGAAGTAGGATTTCCTAAGTTGAAAGAAGATGTAGCCAAATTTTCACCTTTGTTTAATGGTGTATACAACTGAAAAGGAGAAAGTGAGGACTGCAGATGCTGGAGATCAGAATCAAAACGTGTGTTGCTGGAAAAGCACAGTCCTGATGATGGGCTTATACCTGAAACATCGACTCTCCCGCTGCTCAGATGCTGTCTGACCTGCTCGGCTTTTCTAGAGCCACATGTTGTGACTATTCAACTGAAAAGAGCATTTTAATGTGACAATTATCAAAGATGAAACCAGATTTTTGTCACTTTGTAAGTTATTTGCTTAAATTCCAACATATGGAATTTTAATATGATCAAATATCTAGGTGGGGGCAACACAACTCCACAAACTCACTGTGTTTAGTTCTCTTTTACTCCAACTGAGCTTCGACGCAGAAAGAATTTGTCTACATCGGGATACAGTCCCACACACACACACTGACTCTCACTGGGGGACAGTCCCACACACACACCGACTCTCACTGGGATACAGTCCCACACACACACTGACCCTCACTGGGGGACAGTCCCACACATGCACTGACTGTCACTGGGGGACAGTCCCACACACACACTGACCCTCACTGGGGGACAGTCCCACACATGCACTGACTCTCACTGGGATACAGTCCCACACACACACTGACCCTCACTGGGGTACAGTCTCACACATGCACCGACTGTCACTGGGGGACAGTCCCACACACACTGACCCTCACTGGGGGAACAGTCCCACACATGCACTGACTGTCACTGGGGGAAAGTCCCACACACACACTGACACCTACTGGGGTACAGTCCCACACACACACTGACTCTCACTGAGATACAGTCCCACACACAAACTAACTCTCACTGGGGCACAGCCCCACATACACACTGACTCTCACTGGGGTACAACCTGCACACACACACACAGACCATCACTGGTGTACAGTCACACACATACACTGACCCTCACTGGGGTACAGTTCACACACACTGGCTCTCACTGTGTACAGTCCCACCACACACACTGACTCTCACTAGGGTACAGTGCCACACACACACTGACTCTCACTGGGGTACAGTCACACATACACACACTGACCCTCACTGGGGTATAGTCTCACACACACTGACTCTCACTGGGGTACAGTTCCCCACACACTAACTCTCACTGGAGTACAGTCACACACACACTGACTCTCACTGGGATACAGTCTCACATACACTGGCTCTCATTGGGTACAATCCCACACACACTGACCCTCACTGGGGTACAGTCACACATACACACATGGACCCTCACTGGGGTATAGTCTCACACACACTGACTCTCACTGGGATACAGTTCCCCACACACTGACTGTCACTGGGGTACAGTCCCCCACACACTGACTCTCACTTGGGTACAGTCCCAGACTCACTGACTCTTACTGGGGTACAGTCCCACACACACCGACTCTCACTGGGGTACTGTTCCACAACATTGACTCTGACTGGGGTACAGTCCCACACACACCGACTCTCACTGGGGTACTGTTCCACAACATTGACTCTGACTGGGGTACAGTCCCACACACACTGACTCTCACTGGGGTACAGTCCCACACACACTGACTCTTACTGGGGTACAGTCCCCCACACACTGATTCTCACTGGGGTACAGTCCCCCACAAACACTGACTCTCACTGGGGTACAGTCCCCCACACACTGACTCTCACTGGGGGACAGTCCCACACACACACTGACCCTCACTGGGGTACAGTCCCCCACACACTGATTCTCACTGGGGTACAGTCCCCCACAAACACTGACTCTCACTGGGGTACAATCCCCCACACACTGACTCTCACTGGGGGACAGTCCCACACACACACTGACCCTCACTGGGGGGACAGTCCACACACACACTGACTCACACTGGGGTACAGTCCCACACACACACACTGACTCTCACTGAGATACAGTCCCACACACACACTGACCCTCACTGGGGGACAGTCCCACACATGCAGTGACTGTCACTGGGGGGCAGTCCCACACACACAGACCCTCACTGGGGTACTGTTCCACAACATTGACTCTGACTGGGGTACAGTCCCACACACACCGACTCTCACTGGGGTACTGTTCCACAACATTGACTCTGACTGGGGTACAGTCCCACACACACTGACTCTCACTGAGATACAGTCCCACACACACACTGACCCTCACTGGGGGACAGTCCCACACATGCAGTGACTGTCACTGGGGGGCAGTCCCACACACACAGACCCTCACTGGGGTACAGTCTCACACATGCACTGACTGTCACTGGGGGAAAGTCCCACACACACACTGACACCTACTGGGGTACAGTCTTCACACACTGACTCTCACTGGGGGACAGTCCCACACACAAACTGACTCTCACTGGGGCAAAGCCCCACATACCCGCTGACTCTCACTGGGGTAAAACCCGCACACAGACCATCACTGGTGTACAGTCCCACACACACTGACCCTCACTGGGGTACAGTCCCACACACACTGACTCTCACTGGGGTACAATCTTACACACACTGACTCTCACTAGGGTACAATCCCACACACACTGACCCTCACTGGGGTACAGTCACACATACACACATGGACCCTCACTGGGGTATAGTCTCACACACACTGACTCTCACTGGGATACAGTTCCCCACACACTGACTGTCACTGGGGTACAGTCCCCCACACACTGACTCTCACTTGGGTACAGTCCCAGACTCACTGACTCTTACTGGGGTACAGTCCCACACACACCGACTCTCACTGGGGTACAGTCCCACACACACCGACTCTCACTGGGGTACTGTTCCACAACATTGACTCTGACTGGGGTACAGTCCCACACACACCGACTCTCACTGGGGTACTGTTCCACAACATTGACTCTGACTGGGGTACAGTCCCACACACACTGACTCTCACTGGGGTACAGTCCCACACACACTGACTCTTACTGGGGTACAGTCCCCCACACACTGATTCTCACTGGGGTACAGTCCCCCACAAACACTGACTCTCACTGGGGTACAGTCCCCCACACACTGACTCTCACTGGGGGACAGTCCCACACACACACTGACCCTCACTGGGGTACAGTCCCCCACACACTGATTCTCACTGGGGTACAGTCCCCCACAAACACTGACTCTCACTGGGGTACAGTCCCCCACACACTGACTCTCACTGGGGGACAGTCCCACACACACACTGACCCTCACTGGGGGGACAGTCCACACACACACTGACTCACACTGGGGTACAGTCCCACACACACACACTGACTCTCACTGAGATACAGTCCCACACACACACTGACCCTCACTGGGGGACAGTCCCACACATGCAGTGACTGTCACTGGGGGGCAGTCCCACACACACTGACCCTCACTGGGGTACAGTCTCACACATGCACTGACTGTCACTGGGGGAAATTCCCACACACACACTGACACCTACTGGGGTACAGTCTTCACACACTGACTCTCACTGGGGGACAGTCCCACACACAAACTGACTCTCACTGGGGCAAAGCCCCACATACCCGCTGACTCTCACTGGGGTAAAACCCGCACACAGACCATCACTGGTGTACAGTCCCACACACACTGACCCTCACTGGGGTACAGTCCCACACACACTGACTCTCACTGGGGTACAATCTTACACACACTGACTCTCACTAGGGTACAGTCCCACACATACACTGACCCACACTGGGGTACAGTCCCACACACACTGACTCTCACTGGGGTACAATCTTACACAGACTGACTCTCACTAGGGTACAGTCCCACACATACACTGACCCTCACTAGGGTACAGTGCCACATACACACACACACACTGATTCTCACTGGGGTACACTCCCAGACACACTCTGACTCTCACTGGGGTACAGTCACACATACACACAGTGACTCTCACTGGAGTACAGTCACACACACACTGACTCTCACTGGGGCACAGTTCCCCACACACTGACTCTCACTGGAGTACAGTCTCACACACACACTGACTCTCACTGGGGTACAGTCCCACACAAACACTGGCTCTCACGGGGTACAGTCCGCACACACTGACTCTCACTGGGGTACAATCCCACACACACTGACCCTCACTGGGGTACAGTCACACATACACACGCGGTCCCTCACTGGGGTATAGTCTCACACACACTGACTCTCACTGGGATACAGTTTCCCACACACTGACTGTCACTGAGGTACAGTCCCCCACAAACTGACTCTCACTTGGGTACAGTCCCAGACTCACTGACTCTCACTGGGGTACTGTTCCACAACATTGACTCTGACTGGGGTACAGTCCCACACACACTGACTCTCACTGGGGTACTGTTCCACAACATTGACTCTGACTGGGGTACAGTCCCACACACACTGACTCTCACTGGGTACTGTTCCACAACATTGACTCTGACTGGGGTACAGTCCCACACAC
This sequence comes from Chiloscyllium plagiosum, assembly GCF_037043375.1. Classification (NCBI taxonomy): domain Eukaryota; kingdom Metazoa; phylum Chordata; class Chondrichthyes; order Orectolobiformes; family Hemiscylliidae; genus Chiloscyllium; species Chiloscyllium plagiosum. Next base: position 2,595,432 of record NW_028270180.1, read on the forward strand.
ACTGACTCTCACTGGGGTACTGTTCCACAACATTGACTCTGACTGGGGTACAGTCCCACACACACTGACTCTCACTGGGGTACAGTCCCACACACACTGACTCTCACTGGGGTACAGTCCCCCACACACTGACTCTCACTGGGATATAGTCCCACATACACTGGCTCTCACAGGGTACAGTCCGCACACACTGACTCTCACTGGGGTACAATCTTACACACACTGACTCTCACTAGGGTACAGATCCCACACATACACTGACCCTCACTGGGTACAGTCCCACACACACTGACTCTCACTGGGGTACAGTTCCCCACACACTGACTCTCACTGGAGTACAGTCCCACACACACTGACTCTCACTGGAGTACAGTCCCACACACACTGACTCTCACTGGGGTACAGTCCCACACAAACACTGACTCTCACTGGGGTACAGTCCCCCACACACTGACTCTCACTGGTGTACAGTTCCATACACACACACTGACTCTCACTGGGATACAGTTCCACACACACACACTGACGCTCACTGGAGTACGGTCCCACACGCACACTGACTCTCACTGGGGTACAGTCTCACACACACACACACTGACCCTTACTGGGGTACAGTCTCACACACATTGACTCTCACTGGGCTACACTCCCATACACACTAACTCTCACTGGGGTACTGTCCCACACAAACACTGACTCTCACTCGGGTACAGTCCCCCACACACTGACTCTCACTGGGATACAGTTCCACACACACACACTGACGCTCACTGGAGTACGGTCCCACACGTACACTGACTCTCACTGGGGTACAGTCTCACACACACACACACTGACCCTCACTGGGGTACAGTCTCACACACATTGACTCTCAGTGGGCTACACTTCCATACACACTAACTCTCACTGGGGTACAGTCCCACACAAACACTGACTCTCACTCGGGTACAGTCCCCCACACACTGACTCTCACTGGGGTACAGTTCCATACACACACACTGACTCTCACTGGGATACAGTTCCACACACACACACTGACGCTCACTGGAGTACGGTCCCACACGCACACTGACTCTCACTGGGGTACAGTCTCTCACACACACACACTGACCCTTACTGGGGTACAGTCTCACACACATTGACTCTCAGTGGGCTACACTTCCATACACACTAACTCTCACTGGGGTACAGTCCCACACAAACACTGACTCTCACTCGGGTACAGTCCCCCACACACTGACTCTCACTGGGGTACAGTTCCATACACACACACTGACTCTCACTGGGATACAGTTCCACACACACACACTGACGCTCACTGGAGTACGGTCCCACCACACACACTGACTCTCACTAGGGTACAGTGCCACACACACACTGACTCTCACTGGGGTACAGTCACACATACACACACTGACCCTCACTGGGGTACAGACTCACACACATTGACTCTCACTGGGGTACAATCCCACACACACTGACTCTCACGGGGTACAGTCCCCCCACACACACACTGACTCTCACTGGGATACAGTTCCACACACACACACTGACGCTCACTGGAGTACGGTCCGACACGCACACTGACTCTCACTGGGGTACAGTCTCACACACACACACACTGACCCTCACTGGGGTACAGTCTCACACACATTGACTCTCACTGGGATACAATCCCACACACACTGACTCTCACTGCGGTACAGTCCCATACACACTGACTCTCACTGGGTTACAGTCTCCCACACACTGACTCTCACTGGGGTACAGTTCCCCACACACTGACTCTCACTGGGGTACAGTCACACACACACTGACCCTCACTGGGGTACAGTCACACATACACACACGGACCCTCACTGGGGTATAGTCTCACACACACTGACTCTCACTGGGATACAGTTTCCCACACACTGACTGTCACTGAGGTACAGTCCCCCACACACTGACTCTCACTTGGGTACAGTCCCAGACTCACTGACTCTTACTGGGGTACAGTCCCACACACACACTGACCCTCACTGGGGGGACAGTCCACACACACACTGACTCACACTGGGGTACAGTCCCACACACACACTGACTCTCACTGAGATACAGTCCCACTCGCACACTGACTCTCACTGGGATATAGTCCCACATACACTGACTCTCACAGGGTACAGTCCGCACACACTGACTCTAACTGGGGTACAGTCCCACACAAACACTGACTCTCACTTGGGTACAGTCCCACACACACTGACTCTCACTGGGGTACAGTCCCACACACACTAACTCTCACTGGGGTACAGTCCCACACAAACACTGACTCTCACTGGGGTACAGTCCCCCACACACACACTGACGCTCACTGGAGTACGGTCCCACACGCACACTGACTCTCACTGGGGTACAATCCCACACACACTGACTCTCACGGGGTACAGTCCCCCCCCACACACACACTGACTCTCACTGGGATACAGTTCCACACACACACACTGACGCTCACTGGAGTACGGTCTGACACGCACACTGACTCTTACTGGGGTACAGTCTCACACACACACACACACTGACCCTCACTGGGGTACAGTCTCACACACACACACACACTGACCCTCACTGGGGTACAGTCTCACACACATTGACTCTCACTGGGATACAATCCCACACACACTGACTCTCACTGCGGTACAGTCCCACACACACTGACTCTCACTGGGGTACAGTCCCCCCCACACACACACTGACTCTCACTGGGGTACAGTTCCACACACACACACTGACTCTCACTGGGATACAGTCCCACACACACACTGACTCTCACTGGGATACAGTCCCACACACACACTGACTGTCACTGGGGGACAGTCCCACACATGCACTGACTGTCACTGGGGGACAGTCCCACACACACAGACCCTCACTGGGGTACAGTCTCACACATGCACTGACTGTCACTGGGGGACAGTCTCACACACACTGACCCTCACTGGGGGAACAGTCCCACACATGCACTGACTGTCACTGGGGGAAAGTCCCACACACACACTGACACCTACTGGGGTACAGTCTTCACACACTGACTCTCACTGGGGTACAGTCTACACACACTGACTCTCACTGGGGGACAGTCCCACACACAAACTGACTCTCACTGGGGCACAGCCCCACATACCCACTGACTCTCACTGGGGTACAACCCGCACACACACACAGACCATCACTGGTGTACAGTCACACACACACTGACTCTCGCTGGGGTACACTCCCAGACACACACTGACTCTCACTGGGGTACAGTCACACATACACACACTGACCCTCACTGGGGTATAGTCTCACACATACTGACTCTCACTGGGGTACAGTTCCCCACACAGTGACTCTCACTGGGGTACAGTCCCACACACACTGACTCTCACTGGGATACTGTCCCACATACACTGGCTCTCACTGGGTACAGTCCGCACACACTGCCTCTCACTGGGGTACCGTCTCCCACAAACTGACTCTCACTGGGGTACAGTCCCACCCACACACACACTGACTCTCACTGGGGTACAGTTCCACACACACACACTGACTCTCACTGGGATACAGTTCCGCACACACGTACTGACGCTCACTGGAGTACGGTCCCACATGCACACTGACCCTCACTGGGGTACAGTCTCACACACATTGACCCTCACTGGGGAGAGTCCCACATACACACACTGACCCTCACTGGGGTGCAGTCTCACACACATTGACTCTCACTGGGGTACAGTCCCACACATACACTGACTCTCACTTGGGTACAGTCCCACACACACTGACTCTCACTGGGGTACAGTCCCACACGCACACTGACTCTCAGTAGGATACATTCCCACACACACTGACTCTCACTGGGGTACAGTCCCACACACATTGACTCTCACTGGGGTACAGTCCCACACATACACTGACTCTCACTTGGGTACAGTCTCACACACACTGACTCTCACTGGGGTACAGTCCCACACACACTGACTCTCACTGGGGTACACACCCACACACACTGACTCTCACTTGGGTACAGTCCCACACACACTGACTCTCACTGGGGTACAGTCCCACACGCACACTGACTCTCAGTAGGATACATTCCCACACACACTGACTCTCACTGGGGTACAGTCCCACACACACTGACTCTCACTTGGGTACAGTCCCACACGCACACTGACTCTCAGTAGGATACATTCCCACACACACTGACTCTCACTGGGGTACAGTCCCACACACACTGACTCTCATTGGGGTACACTCCCACACACACTGACTCTCACTGGGGTATAGTCCCACACACACACTGACTCTCACTGGGGTACAGTCCCACACACACTGGCCCTCACTGGGGTACACTCTCACACACACTGACTCTCACTGGGGTACAGTCCCACACACACACTGACTCTCACTGGGGTACAGTCCCACACACACACTGACTCTCAGTGGGATACATTCCCACACACACTGACTCTCACTGGGGTACACTCCCACACACACTGACTCTCACTGGGGTGCAGTCCCACACACACTGGGGTACACTCCCACACACACTGACTCTCACTGGGCTACACTCCCACACACACTGACTCTCACTGGGGTACAGTCCCACACACACTGACTCTCACTGGGGTACAGTCCCACACACACTGACTCTCACTGGGGTATAGTCCCACACACACACTGACTCTCACTGGGGTACAGTCCCACACACACTGACTCTCACTGGTTAGCTGAACAGTGCGCAGGGAGCTTTACTCTGTATCTATCGCTGTGCTGCCTTTGCCCTGGGAATGTTTGATGGAGATAGGATGACAGATGCTCCAGAAATACTGAAATTTGTTTGACTGGCTAAATGCGAGAGAGTGTGCATGTGACCGGAGTTTGTCAGGCCATTTCAAGGAAACAATTACAAAAGGATGGAATTCAAGTTATTCCAGTCTTAAATTGACACGTTATTTGGAAAATAAACTGCTCTCTCATCTATTCCTGCTCTTTGTTGGGTAATGATCCTGCTGTCCGTTCAATACCTGATGGTGTAATTTAACTTTATACATTAATACTGAATGCTTATGCGTTTGACTCAGTTTTAAGTCATCACATTAAGTTCTGGCCCTCAGCTTGCTTTGATGCTGTGTTGCTGACTCGGCAGCACTCATTAATAACTGTAATTGTGGTTTGTCTAATTCACACAATTCAGCTTATTGTGAGATTTAAATACATCTCCCGAGGGGATTCAGCTGAAGTTCACCTTGTGAATAGCACCCAGACACAGTTTGGAACTGGGATTAAACAGCCCATCTCTGTCAAGGGTACTCTGTTAACAAAACTAGATTAACCCAATGCTCCAGGTAAATGAGTTTTCACTGGAAATTGTCATCAAGCAAACACTTAAATGAGCAAAAGACAATGGTACAGATTGTGAGAATTGGCGGCTGAACTTTCACAAGGTAGGAGAGGCAACACCAGCCACAAAGACTAAGCCAGGAGATGCCAGCATGAAGCAAGGTGGGTCCTCCTAACCTCAGATTGATTCCTAAATACATACTGAGGTGATTAAATGCCCCATAGCCACTGGGGACAGCAGAGAATGTTGTGAGGTTGAAAATGGGGCAGCACAGTGGCTCAGTGGTTAGCACCGCTGCCTCACAGCGCCAGGGACCTGGGCTCGATCCCATCATCAGGTGACTGTCTGTGTGGAGTTTGCACATTCTCCCCTTGTCTGCGTGGGTTTCCTCCAGGTGCTCTGGTTTCCTCCTACAATCCAAAGACGGGCAAGTTACGTGGATCAGCCAATAGTCTCCAGGGATGTGTAGGTTAGGTAGATCAACATGGGAAATGCAGGCGTACAATGATAGGGTGGGTTTGGGTGGGATGTTCCTCTTTAGAGGGGTGATGTGGACTCAATAGGATGAATAGCCTGTAGGAATTCTATGAAATGAAAGGCAGTTGGGTTAATGTCCTAACTCTTTGCAAGTTAGACAGTATTTCCACAGAACTGCATTGTGGGAGGGGAAGTAAATAGGTGGGAGAGTCATTGGTGGGTGGGGGGGGGAGTGTCATTGAGGAGCAGGCAAAGAGGTCTCAGGCACTTGGTGAAGGGAGTCGGAGTCTGCACTTTCTGAACTCCAAGTTCCGCACTGCCCTTTCCCATTCTCCCAAGTTCCTATCCCACAGCAATCTGACCATCGTGATGGTGCAGCAGTTTACTGACACCTCCCATTTGTGTACCTACCTGTCACCTTGGCAGCAAACACATTGTGCTGCTCATTCGTTTCCACCTATATTTAATTCCTTTTCACTTGATAAAGCTGCAGGATGTTTAATGGATATTCTGGGTTTTAAAGATTCCTGAAAGTCTCTTTTTAATTAGTCTGCTGTCCCAGTATGCTCAGAGTTTTATCTGAATTCACACTAAACTTGAGCTGGGTCTGGATGAAACAGTGAGTCTAATTGGACCTCTGGTAGCAGTAGCTTCTGATAGTGAGTTTGCTGACTGGGAATGTATGAGCTGAGGGCTGGAAATCTTTCTCAAAAAGACTGAAGTAAACAAAAACAGAAAGGAAGCGAGACCTACATTTCTGCAGCACTTTTCACACTCCCAAGGAATTGCAGCCAATCAGCAACACCATGTTCCATGTGGTACAAACAGCCACGGTTAGAAAATCAGGCCATTTGGCCCCTCGAGCCTCCTGCACAGTTTAATAAGATGGCCTGATGATCTGTTTCAGACATGAATCCCACATTCCTGTTTATCCTCAACAACCTTGGATTCGATTCCTGACACAGATCTATCTACCTCTGCCACCACAATGTGCACCGACTCAACCTTGGCTGCTGTACAAGCCTGCACAAACTTCCGAGAGGCAACCTTTCTCCTTGCCTGTTTTAAAACCCGAATTGTATAACAGTGCCCCTTAATCCTAGACTCACCCACAAGAGGAAACATCCTTTCCATGGTCACCTTGTCCAGACCATCAGGATCTGATCCACCTCAATCAGTCACCCCCCCCCCCCCCCCCCCCCCCCCCCCCCCCCCACCAGTGGAAACAAGTCCGCTCTGTTCCCCCTTTCCCTATAACACAACCCACTCATTCCAGCTCTCCCTCTGGTAAACCTCCCCTGAACCAGCTCCCAATGTATTTACATCCTTCCTTCAACAAGGAGACCAAACCAGCCCACAGTAGTGGAGATGTGGTCTCACAAAGGCCCTGTATAAATGACACACAATATCCATATTATAATGTTCAATTCCTCTTACAATCAATGATAGCATTCCATCAGCACCAGCTGAATTCCTCTCTGCAGACATGCATGAACCCGCTGTGATATAGGCACCAGGACACCGAGATCCTTCTCAAATTCTGCACACTTTCTCCATTTCACTCACTCTCACTGTTTGTGTTCTTCCAGCTGAAGTGAACAATTTCACATCCTCCCACCTTCCACTCCATCTGCCAGTTTTTGACCTACTCACTGACCATACCTTTATCCATCTGCAACCTCGTTATGTCTCTGATGCAACATTCTTCCCGACCTATCTTTGTATCATCTGAAAACTCCGCCAGTGAGCCTTCACCACTTACCCCCCCCCGCCCATCCCCACCTTCCCCAGTGACCCACTGCCTCGTGGGCTTGCTCTAATTGTTGAGATATAACACAGTGTATGCCCCTCACACGGTGTACAGCAGCAGTCACTGGGTATCAGTTCCGGGTCAATGCCATCATTGTAAATAGCAATGAACAATCAAAAGCTGATCGGAACAGAGACAGGGTCCATCCAGAGTCAGACTGGACAATGGACATTCACAATGATCCACAGGGTTAGGGAGTTAATGCCTCCCAATCACAGGATTTCACTGCATTGATCATGATCTTAAGACCATAAGAACTTGGAGCAGGATAGACCATAATCCTTCATTCCTTTACTGTTCAAAAATCTATCCAGCTTTGCCTTAAAAGCATTCAATGAGGAAGCCTCAACTGCTTCACTGGGCAGGGAATCCCACAGATTCCCAACCCAATGGGGGAAGAACGTCCTTGACCAGGGTAAAGTGAGGGCTGCAGATCCTGGAGAGCCAGAGTCGAGAGTGTGGTGCTGGAAAAGCTCAGCAGGTCAGGCAGCATCCGAGGAGCAGGAGGATCGACGTTTCGGGGATAAGCCCCTCATCAGGAATTCCTGCTGTGCGTTTCCAGTGCCACACTTTCCAATGCTGAAGACGTTCTTCCTCAACTCAGTCCGAAAGCTGCTCCCCCTTTATTTTGAGGTGATGTCCTCTGGTTCTAATTTCATCCACCAGTGGAAACAATCCCCCCCCCGCCCCGCCCCGCACCTATCCTATCGATTCCCTTCAGAATTGTGTATGATTCTGTAAGATCTCCCCTCCATTCTTTGACATCCCAAGGAGTATAATCCCAGTCTGAAGTGTAGACATTCCTTGACATCAGATTTAGGTGAGGACATTACTCATCATCAATTTCCAAAGAATGGGAGACAGACAATGCACTAGATCCTTTGTAATTGTGGGTATTATTTATAGATTATTGATTCGCTTGGTCCCAGCCACATTTGCGAGCAGTCTTTGCTAATCAGGCAGGGCAGTGCGGAGATTTGATGCTGAGAAAACAGGATACAATTGATTTCCTTTCTGGGTTCTCAGCTTTATTAATGACACAGTTGGCAGTAATGGAAGAGAGACAGAGAGTCTGGGTAGGAGAGATCATCGGGCAATAAAATATTGGCCAGCAAGGGACTGACTGAGACAGCAGGGGGATGTGCTGTATCCTGAGTGTATTTATTCAGATTCCATCATTGTTGGGAGACTCTCAGTAAAGGGCCTGTGCCACGGTGGCACAGTGGTTAGCACTGCTGCCTCACAGCACCAGAGACCCGGGTTCAATTCCCGCCTCAGGCGACTGACTGTGTGGAGTTTGCACGTTCTCCCCGTGTCTGCGTGGGTTTCCTCCGGGTGCTCCGGTTTCCTCCCACAATCCAAAGATGTGCAGGTCAGGTGAATTGGCCATGCTGAATTGCCCGTAGTGTCAGATAAGGGGTAAATGTAGGGGTATGAGTGGGTTGCGCTTCGGCGGGTCGGTGTGGACTTGTTGGGCCGAGGGGCCTGTTTCCATACTGTAAGTAATCTAATCTAATCTAATCTAATCTAAAACCGATGCAATGGGAATACGGTGGGAAGAAGGATGAACCTCTGATGTCTGTTCCCATCCTTATTGGGACATGTTTGACCTAAATTTTCCCTGGAATATTCAAGGCGAGTGTACATGGGGCTGTGGGAGGGGGATTAAATGGATAAATTGAAATGTGACAATAGAAACAGTACAATGTTTCAGAGATTGAGTCATCAGTTTTTGGAAAAGACCCTGACGGTCGATGATAAAAAGTGAGTGCTGCTTGATTCACCTGTAAAATTGCAGCAATCAGCGTGAAGGGAGGTGGGGGTGAATGGTAACGTCAGTAAGTTAGTCATTCAGAGACACAGAACCAGGCTTTTGGAACATGGGTTTAAATCCTGCCATGTCTGATAGTGGAATTAAGATTCTGATGATGACCACTGTCAGATGATTAGTGCACCAGATGGGTTTTCCCACAATGTTTTAAAGAGTCATAGAGATGTACAGCACAGAAACAGACCCTTCGGTCCAACCTGTCCACACTGACCAGAGATCCCAACCCAATCTAGTCCCACCTGCCAGCACCCGGCCCATTTCCCTCCAAACCCTTCCTATTCATATACCCATCCAAATGCCTCTTAAATGTTGCAATTGTACCAGCACTGGGAGAAAGTGAGGACTGCAGATGCTGGAGATCAGAGCTTAAAAATGTGTTGCTGGAAAAACGCAGCAGGTCAGGCAGCATCAAAGGAACAGGACAATCGACATTTTGGGCATAAGCCCTTCTTCAGGGATTCCTGAAGAAGGGCTTATGCCCAAAACGTCGATTCTCCTGTTCCTTAGATGCTGCCTGACCTTCTGTGCTTTTCCAGCAACACATTTTTAAGCATTGTACCAGCATTCACCACATCCTCTGGCAGCTCATTCCATACATTTACCACCCTCTGCATATATCTTTCTTCTCTCACCCTAAGCCTACGCCCTCTAGTGCTGGACTCCCTGACCCCAGAGAAAATATCTTATCTATTTACCCTATCCATGCTCCTCATGATTTTATAAACCTCTATAAGGTCACCCCTCAGCCTCCGACGCTCCAGGGAAAACAGCCCCAGCCTGTTCAGCCTCTCCCTATAGCTCAAATCTCCCAACCCTGACAACGTCCATGTAAATCTTTTCTGAACCCTTTCAAGCTTCCCAACATCTTTCCAATAGGAAGGAGACCAGAATTGCACGCAATATTCCAACAGTGGCCTAACCAATGTCCTGTACAGCCGCAACATGACCTCCCAACTCCTGACCAATAAAGGAAAGCATACCAAACACCTTCTTCACTATCCTATCTACTTGCGACTCCACTTTCAAGGAGCTGTGAACCTGCACTCCAAGGTCTCTTTGTTCAGCAACACTCCCCAGAACCTTACCATTAAGTGTATAAGTCCTGCTAAGATTTGCTTTTCCAAAATGCAGCACCTCGCATTTATCTGAATTAAACTCCACCTGCCACTTCTCAGTCCATTGGCCCATCTGGTCAAGATCCTGTTCTAATGTGAGGTAACCTTCTTTGCTGTTCACTACACCTCCAATTTTGGTGTCATCTGCAAACTTACTAACTATACCTCTTATACTCACATCCAAATCATTTATATAAAAGGTAATCTATCATCCTGACCCGTGACTCCAGACCCATAGCAACGTGTTTGAATCTTAACCTCAATTAGGGATGTGCAGTAAATGCTGGCCCAGCCAGAGGTGTTGATGTACAAATTACAAACACTTTGTGTGAAAATAATCTGAACATGTTAGTCATTATGTTCCCAACAGAGTGAAAGGTAAGGCTGGTAGGATTACAAAACAATGGATTAGAGATAATGAGGTTCTAGTGAAGTATAAAAAAAATACACATTGGATACAGACAACTGGGTTGAAATGAGACTCTTGAAGAGAATAAAGAGTGTAAGGAGCATTCTTAACAGGGAGATCTGGAAGGCAAAGCACGGATATGAGATAGTCTTGACAAATAATGTTCAGGATAATCCAAAGAAGTTCTACAAGTACATTAAGGGCAAGAGACCAAGAGAGAGAGTAGGACCCCTTAAAGATCAAAGAAATTGTCTTTGCCTTGGACCTCAGGTGATGGGAGAGATATTAAATGAATATTTTGCATCAGTTTTTACTGTGGAGAAAGAAATGGCAGCTAGAGAACCCTAGGAAATAAATATAACTTTTTTGAAAACAGTTCACATTACTGAAATGGAATTACTGATAGTCTTAGAAAATATACAAGTGGTTAAATCCCCCGGACCTGATCAGGTGCACCTTAGAACTCTGTGGGAATCTAGTGATTGCTGGGCCCTTTACTGAGATATTTGTATCATCGATAGTCGCAGGTGAGGTGCCAGAAGACTGGTAGTTAACATGGTGCCACTGTTTAAGAAGGTGGTAAGGACAATCCATGGAAACTATAGACCGGTGAGCCTGACTTGGTGGTGGTTGTTGGAGGGAATCCTGAGGGACAGGATGTACATGTAATTGGAAAGGCAAGGACCGATTAGGGATAGTCAACATGCCTTTGTGCGTGGGAAATCATGTCTTACAAACTTGATTGAGTTTTTTGAAGAAGTAATAAAGAGGATTGATGAGGGCAGAGCAGTAGGTGTGATCTATATGGACTTCAGTAAGGCGTTCGACAAGGTTCCCCATGGGAGACTGGTTAGCAAGGTTAGATCTCACGGAATACAGGGAGAACCATCCATTTCGATATAGAACTGGCTCAAAGGTAGAAGATAGAGGGTGGTGGTGGAGGTTGTTTTTCAGACTGGAGACCTGTGGCCAGTGGTGTGCCACAAGGATCGGTGCTGGGTCCACTGCTTTTCATCATTTATATAAATGATTTGGATGCGAGCATAAGCGGTACAGTTAGTAAGTTTGCAGATGACACCAAAATTGGAGGAGTAGTGGACAGCAAAGAAGGTTACCTCAGATTACAACAGGATCTGAATCAGATGGTCCTTATACACTTAATAGTAAGGTCCTAGGGAGTGTTGCTGAACAAAGAGACCTTGGAGTGCAGGTTCCTAGCTCCTTGAAAGTGGAGTCGCAGGTAGATAGGATAGTGAAGACGTTTGGTATGCTTTCCTTTACTGGTCAGAAACATTCAGTACAGGAGTTGGGAGGTCATGTTGCAGCTGTACAGGAGGTTGGTTAGGCCACTGTTGGAATATTATGTGCATTTCTGGTCTCTTTCCTATCGGAAGGATGATCTGAAAGTTGAAAGGGTTCAGAAAAGATTTACAAGGATGTTGCCAGGGTTTGAGCTACAGGGAGAGGCTGAATAGGCTGGGGCTATTTTCCCTGGAGCGTCAGAGGCTGAGGGGTGACCTTATAGAGGTTTATAAACTCCTGAGGGACATGGATAGGGTAAATAGACAAGATCTTTTCCCTGGGGTAGGGCAGTCCAGAAGTAGAGGGCATAGTTTTAGGGTGAGAGGGGAAAGATATAAAAGAAGCCTAAAGGACAACCTTTTCACACAGAGCGTGGTACGGGTATGATATGAGCTGTGAGAGGAAGTGGTGGAGGCTGGTACAATTGCAACATTTAAGAGGCATTTGGATGGGTATATGAATAGGAGGGGTTTGGAGGGATATGGACCAAGTGCTGGCAGATGGGACTAGATTAATTTTGGATATCTGGTTGGCATGGATGGGTTGAACAGAAGGGTCTGTTTCCGTGTTGTACATCTCGATGACTCTATGACTGTATGACATGATCTATAGTATCCCATGATGTTGTGGGAAGTTAGGGAGGAAATTGTGGGGCCCCTTGCAGAAATATTTGTATATGAATGAAGCGCCTGATAACTGGAGGGTGGCTAATGTTGTGCCTTTGTTTAAGAAAGATTGTCAGGAGAAGCCTGGGAACTATAGACCAGTGAGCCTGATGTCGGTGAGTTGTTGGAAGTGATTACAAAAGATAGGACGTATATACATTTGGAGAGGCAAGGACTGATTAGGGATAGTCAGCATGGCTTTGCACGAGGGAGATTCAATCTCTCAAACCTGATTGATTGAGTTTACTCAGGAAGCAACTAAGAAGATTGATGAGGGAGACCCAAGATGGCAGCGATCCAGTAGGTCTGCCCTGCTGAGCTCTGCACCATGACTCAGGCAAAATGGTGGATTTACCCTCCCTTTCTCGTTATGGGGGTAAAAACTGGCAGTTTTAGATCTCCAGTCATATTTTGCTGATTAAGGAAGATGACTAAGGGAAAAGAACAACGAGGATTGGAACCAGCAGGTCACACCCCTGCAGTGCCGGACACGCCCGTGCCCATGGTGTTGGCCTCTGCCAACACTGCTGGAGACTTACTTGCGGAACAGAGCCTGGGTCTCGGAGTTCGTGAAACTCCGAGAGAAGATTGATGCAGCGATGGAGGAGACCCGAACCAGGCTGGAACCGATCTCAGCCATGCTGCAGAAGCATGACCAGGAGTTCCAATGTTGTGGAGGTGGAGTACTGTGCCGCAACTTCTGAAACCGCGGTAGGACCTTCAGAGGGCTGGGTCCAGGCCCTGGAACAGCAGGTTGGAGCAATGGCTCTTGCAGGTTTTGAAGCTGGGGATCAGGGTGGACTGGGTGCGGGTTGAATGGGCCCACTGGGTCACAGTGCGCTGGTGCAGGTCAGACCAGCACCCTCGCCTGGTCCTAGCGCAACTCCAGCACTATAGAGACAAGCAAATGGTGCTGGAAGCTTTTAGGATCCCCAGGCTGTGACATATAAAGTATTAAGAATTCTGTTGTTTCAAGACTTTTCTACTGCCGTAATCTGTAAGAGCAAGGCCTTTGATGAGGTGAAAAGGAGGCTGAGGGGCTTGAATATTCAGTACTCTCTAAGATGTTCGGCAATATTACGTTTCAGCCATGGAGAGTCCATGTTTAATTTTGACTCATCGGAAAAGGCTAAGGACTTCCTGGGCACCTTAAAATAGACTGGCTGGCTCAAATAATATGGACCATCGTGGTCACTTTGTTTCTTTCTGTAGTCATAATTTGGAGATGCCGGTATTGGACTGGGGTGGACAATGTTAAAAATCACACAACACCACGTTATAGTCCAACAGGTTTAATTGGAAGCACTAGCTTTCGGAGCGTCGCTCCTTCATCAGGTGGTTGTGGAGGACATGATTGTGTGTCTTACAATAGTGTCCTCCACTACCACCTGGTGAAGGAGCGACGCTCCGAAAGCTAGTGCTTCCAATTAAACCTGTTGGACTATAACGTGGTTTTGTGTGATTTTTTAACTTCTTTTCTGTACTTTGCCTGGTTTACCTGATTTTGTCTTTTTAATATGAGGGGTCTCCCTTTATTTTCCTCTTTCTTCCTCTCTCCTCCCCCTTCTTTCTCCCCTCCCATAATCCTTTGCTTTTCTATCATTCCCTTTTCGTTTCTCTTTCTTAGTACAGGGTTGGGGGGTGGGGTGTCTATTTGTTAACCAGGACTGCCTCAGGTCAAAGGATGGATGGGATGGGTTGAATGCCCACTTTTAATTTGCTTGTTGTAAGACGTGTGTAACTTCTTTGTACTTTGTTTTGTCTGGGTTTGGGGTGTGGCTTCGGCTAGAAGGATCCATGGGGTTAGTGGGTAATATGAGCGCCCCCCTGTGGACAAGGGAGAAGGTCTCCTCTTTATTGTGATGTTTGTTGCTTCATTGTAAAAGTAGTTGTTAGAAGTTTTGATTTGGTAGTTTTTGTAGTTGTATTTTCAAGTTAATACAAATTGTTTACTGTTTTCACTCAGTGCGCTCTAAATGAGGTTCTTCCTCCTGAGGGGCCACAGACTGTTCCGAATGGCTATGGCTAACCGTTTGTTTAAATGGTGCACCTGGAACATTAAGGGGAGTCACTCATCGATTAAGAGAAAAAAGATACTTTCAAGACTTAAAAAGAAAGAGTTGATGTAGCGTTGCTGCAAGAAACACATCTAACTGATAAGGAGCACTTAAAGTTACACCCGGGAGGGTTCGGCCAGGTGTTTTTCTCATTCTTTAATTTGAAAAGTAGAGTAGTAGCTATACTCATTCAGAAGAACATTGCATTTCAGCTTGTTAGATCAAATTAAGGATGAATGTGGGTGGTTTCTGATCCTCAAAGCTTTAATACAGCGTAGTTTGGCAGACCGACTGTAACTAAGTCGCAGTGGATTGCAACCCTCAGGGCTGCTCTGAATGCTGTGCTCACCCAGACAGCAACGAGGGAGATTTCCTTTGCAAAACAAAGGGTTATTCGAGTATGGTGTACTTGGCCAGAAAGAAGAGTGCCCCCAATCTATCACATTCATTAAAGAGGGTGCTGGTACTCTCTATTGCGATTCTAAAAAAGTTAATGCAGCATTCAGAAAGTTCTGCTGTGGTTGTACTGGTCGGGAGGGCTGAGAGGACAGATTGGTGAAGTTGGATTCCTTTTTTAAGACTATTGACCTCCCAGGTGGAGTTTTGGAGCAGGTATCTCTTTTGGATGCCCCCCTGACAATCCAAGAGATACAGGAGGCGGTGAGGCAGCTCCAGAGCGGTAAAGCGCCTGGCCCAGATAGATTTCAGAGTGAGGTTTATGAGGAATTTATAGACATGCTGTCTGGGCCAATGTTGGATATGTACAATTATTCGTACAGTCAGGGCTGCCTCCCACCCTCCCAGAGAGAAGCATACATTTCTCTTATTCTCAAGAGAGAGAAAGCCCCAGAGGATTGCACTTCATACAGGCCCATCTTGTGATTAAATGTGGACTTTAACATTTTGTCGAAAATGCTGGCTTTAAGGCTGGATAAGGTCTTGCCCTTCATTGTAAAAGAGGCCCAGACAGTTTTATTAGGGGTCACAGGTCCTCTAATAAATTTAGGAGAGTGCTAAATATGACTCAGGTGTGCCAGTAAGGGTCAATTCCGAGTTTGGTAGTCTCCCTGGACGCAGGGAAAGCATTGACCGGGTGGACTGGCCATACCTCTTTTATGTCCTGGAACGGTTTGGTCTTGGAGGGGTTTTTGCCAGGTGGGTGGCAGTGATATATAGTGATCCTTAGGCAGCGGTTCTCACTCATGGCATAAGGCCTGATAATTTTAGCATTGACAGAGGCAGCCGACAAGGGTGCCCCCTTTCCCTGTTGCTATTTACATTGGTGCTTGAGCCATTGGCAGAGGCCATCTGGACGGACCCCAATCTAACTGCCCCAGAGGTAGGATCATGAAGGCAGAAGATCATCCTTCATGCAATGATGGTCTTCTCTTTCTAGCTAGCCCAATGATATCTGTGCCCTGTTTAATACAAGTGATTAATTTATTTGGCTCTTTCTCAGGGTATAAAATCAATCTTATGAAAATGGAGGCCATGCCTGTCGGGGTCTTATTAGAGTACCCAATCTTGGGGCTGGAATCCAAAGCCCTCTCAGATGGTCACAGGAGGATTTTTTGTATTTAGGCGTTTTTAATCACCCTGGCCTTCGATCAATTATATAAAGCTAACTTTGTGCAGTTGCTAGAGAAGACAGGACCTTCAGCACTGGGAGGATCTTCCGGTATCCTGGCTGGGTGGAATAGCTCTGGTTAAAATCAATGTTCTTCCTCATTTAGTTTATCCCATGTGAATATTCCCCTTGTGGCTGCCCAGGGAGGCTGCCCATGGACAAGATGAGGACTGTTACGGACCATTGCAGAAATCCGATTGTCCTTAACACTGTTAAAGCATGGAGAATGATGCCGCAAAATGAGGGCAACTTACAAAAACTCCCCTGTTTACTCCCATAGTGGGAATGTTAGGATTCCGGCCGGGATTGATGGACTCTAGCTTTAGGCTCTGAGAGTCCAGAGGGAAATCCCCTGTTTGGGAGATTCGTTTGACGGGGAGGCCAAGATGTCTTTTGAGCAGTTGAGTCAGAAATATGAGCTATCTAAGATGGACCTCTCTCATTACTTTCAGATGAGGAACTTTATCCAGAAAAAGACTACACTCATGGTTAGTCTCCATATGGAGAGGAGAGTACTTCGGTCCATGGGTACTCTCCTGGTCATTTATTAGGAGGTAGTGTCTCGAAGGACATTAAGCGGCTGTGAGGGATCTGGATTCAGGAATTGGGGGTGGAGATCTCGTCAGAGGTGTGGGAGGATATTTAGGAGAATGTAAGGAAGATTTTGATTTGCAACACGATGCAGGCTATGCAACTGAAGGGCTTACCTGGCACCAGAGTGGCTTGCGAAATTCAAGACAGGAGCGACTCCATTGTGCCCCAAATGTAAAATAGATGTTGGCACTCTTACCCATTGCTTGTGGTCATGCTACAAGCTTCATAAATAAATTGGAAGGGTCTTGGGAACCGAGGTCAAGGTAGATCCAGTGACCCTCCTCTTGGGTTTGTCGAATCTCCCCTCTTTAGATGCGCATGGGAAGAAATTGTTTAATATTCTTTCATTTTGTGCGAGGAAGAACATTCTCTTGAGCTGGGTGTCAGAAAATCCCCCCAGGAGTCTTGGGCTGGCGAAGGTTAGTATGCAGCACATCCCCCTAGACTTCCTTACATGTATGGTGCACCAGAAAACAGAAATCTTTTATAGGATGTGTGGCCCTTTTTGAACTATATAGACGCAGACTTGTTGGCTATATTGGTCAGGGCCTTTATATAGCCATGAGGGCTGTGTATAGCAGCACAGGGGCCCTTGACAGGAAGAATTCAGAATAAATACTGGAATGCCAACTGACGCTCTCAGTGATGGGGAGCTCTGGTACGACTGCGCTGAGTGTTGTAACTTAGTTTAATTTGTCATGGTCCAATTCAATATAATTTAGTATTTTAAAAGTTTAATTTATTCATTGTAGTATGGGTAGGGGCTTTTCTTTTTTTCTTTGTCTTTTTTCTTTTCTTTTGAACTGTTTGTGGAGTAGAGTAGTAGTTAGTTTAGCGTTGTTATATTATAATTTGATTTTTTTACAACATTATAAAATTACTACAAAATAGTATTAACATTTTATACTATTTTGTAGTAATTTTATAACTTTGTAAAAATTTCAAAATATTTTTTCTCAATAAAAATATTTACAATAAAAAGATTGAGGGCGGAGCGGTGAACATTGTTTACTTGGACTTTAGTAAAATCTTTAACAAAGTTCCTCATGGTTAGACTAATTAGTAAAGTTCAATCACACGGGTTTCAGGGAGAGCTTGCCAATTGGATACAAAATTGGCTACATGGCAGGAGACAGAGAGTGATGGTGGAGGGTTGTCTTTCAGACTGGAGGCCTGTAACCAGCGGTGCTCCACAGGGATCAGTATTGGGCCCCTTATTGTTTGGTATTTATAGAAATGATTTGGCTGAGAATCTGGGAGGAATGGTTAGTAAGTTTGCAAATGACACTAAAATTGGTGGTATAGTGGACAATGAAGGAGGTTATCTAATGTTACAAAGAGATCTTTGATCAATTGGATCAATGGACTGAGGAGTGACAGATAGATTTTAATTTGGATAAATGCAAGGTATTACATTTTGGTAAAACAAGCAAGGGCAGGGCTTATACCATGAATGGGTAAAGTTGTCGAACTGGGAGACCTAGGAGTGCAGGTACATAGCTCTTTGAAGTTTGCACCACATAGAGATAAAGGTTATAATCAACTAGGAGAAAGTGAGGACTCCATCACATGTAGACAGAGTGGTTAAGAAGGTGTTTAGCACGTTTGCCTTCACTGCTCAGACCTTTGAGTGTAGGGGTTGGGACGTTATGTTGAGGTTGTACAGGATGTTGGTGAGGTCTGTCCTGGAATACTGTGTCCAGTTCTGGTCATCCTCTTATTGGAAGGATATTATTAAGCTGAAGATTATTCAGAAGAGAGTTATCAAAGTGTTGCCGGGAATGGAAAGTTTGAGTTATAAAAAAAGGCCGAGACTTTTATCACTGGAGTGTAGGAGGTTGAGAGGTGATCTTTGAGAGGTTTATAAAATCCTGAGGGCAGACACAAGGTGAATGGCAGGTGTCTTTTCCCTGGGGTGGGGGATTTCAAGACTAGGGGGCATATTTTAAGGTGAGAGGAAAAAGATTTAAAAAGGACATGAGGGGCACTGTTTTTAGACAGAGGGTGGTTCGTGGGTGGAATGCACTTTCAGAGGATGTGGTGAATGCAGGTACAATTACAACATTTAACAGAGACTCGGATGAGTGTGTGAATAAGAAATGTTTGGAAGGATATGGGCCAAGGGTGGGCAGGTGGGACCAGTTTGGTTTGGGATGATGTACAGCATGGACAGGATGGGCCGAAGGCCCTGTTTTTGTGCTGTGTGACTCGATGACTGTGCAAACCATAGTTTATCGTGATTGAAGATTCCGAGTAGAGACAGGGTGGTTTTGGAGTTAAGCTCTCCAGGGTGTTTCCTGTACTATCTGTAATGGATTTAGATTGAATTAATAACTTCATTTCTAGTGTATCATGTGGCTATCAGGATGGTTAGAGTTTAACTTTAGCTGATCACAAGAAGTTTCTGCCAGGGTGGAGATTGTTTTGTTCAGTTTAGCTTCAGACTCAGTCTGGATGGAAACAGGACTGACTGCTCTCTCCACAAAACATTGACCAGTTACAACACTCCAGCTTTTTAAACAGATACGTTAATCGAAAGGTGGAACTTAAATCGACTGTGTTTCTGTGCTGCCTTGTTCATGATATCCCACTGAAGCAAGCCGCGAGTATCACAGGCACCTCAGCAAAAGCTGCATCTGTTGAGAAGGTAATCTCTTCATATGTGTTGCAGACTCCCATTAAAGTGTAGCGTAATGGAGTCTTAATCGCATCATAGTCTGAAATGTGTAAAATGATTTGGCTTCTCCATGGTACATTCAACACTGTTTCTGAATGGATTAGGAAAATCTAATTTAAATAAGATCACAACCGAAATGTTTGAGTGATTTTTAATTTGTTTATCTTCTGTATCCCAGTTTGGGCCTGAAGGGACGGGTCACCAGGGGATTGTGGGGGGGTGGGGAGAGGGGGATGTGGGAAACTGCTCAATGGGTTTACACATCAAACAGTATCAGCAGCACTACATTAATTCCTCTTGTTCAGATTAATGGAGTCTCCTCAGGGCAATGAACAGGCTACTCAAACAACGTGAGATGGAGATTATAGGGAGCAATGAAGCAAGATGTGTAGGTTAGGGTGAATGCTAAATTACCCACAGTGTCTAGGGATGTGCACGCTAGGGTGGGTTAGCCATAGGAAATGCAGGAATTACAGGAATAGGGTAGAGGGGTGGGTCTGGGTATGATGCTTTTTGGAGGTTCAGTATGGACTTGCTGGGCCGAATGGTCTGCTTTAGCCCACAGTGTGATTATATGAATGCGGATTCAGTGCCCTCTTCATTTCCCCTTTCTCAAGAATTCAACAGCTCCCTGAAGCAACCATTTCCTGAACGCTGAGGTACAGAAAGCAATCAGACAGGGTAGTGTCTGTTGTGGCTCATTGGTTAGTTCACCTGCCCATGAACTGGAATATTCTAACATCAATTAAAGGCAAAATACTGCCCATACTAGAAGTCTGGAATAAAACAGGAAGTGCTGGAGAAACTCAGCAGGTCTGGCTGCCTCTGAAGAGAGAAAGCACACTTAACGTGTTTGACTCGAGTGACCCTTCTTCATTTATAATGTCAGAGAATTGGGCACATAAGCTATCCTGACTCTGCAGTACTGCCCGAGTCCTGCACTGTCAGAGGCACTGTCTGGTACGTGTGTGACATGGAAATGCGATTTCGATTGGCCCTTCAAGTGAAAATGGTGTGGTGCCAGTACCTGGGAGCAGCAAGCACATTTTCCCAGGAATCCCAGGAAACTTGGCCAATATTTATGTTTCGAAAATTATCAGTAAAATGGATTATCAAACCCAATGATCAGCAAGGTAATAAAAAGGCCATCAATTCTTAAAGCAATTCCGGAATTGAGATAACTCCAGTTACAGTTACACTGATTGTTGATGGTGCCAGGTTGAGAATAGAGACCTGGCTGTGGGTAGGCTGGGCCTGATCTCCTCAGAGTAGATGGACTGGAGATTGGTTTGAGGCCTTCAAACTCATGAGGGGTCTTGGCGGGGTAGATAGAGTCATAGAGTCATAGAGATGTACAGCATGGAAACAGACCCTTCGGTCCAACCCGTCTATGCCGACCAGATATCCCAACCCAATCTAGTCCCACCTGCCAGCACCCGGCCCATATCCCTCCAAACCCTTCCTGTTCATATACCCATCCAAATGCCTCTTAAATGTTGCAATTGTACCAGCCTCCACCACTTCCTCTGGCAGCTCATTCCATACACGTACCACCCTCTGCGTGAAAAAGTTGCCCCTTAGGTCTCTTTTATATCTTTCCACTCTCACCCTAAACCTAAGCCCTCTAGTTCTGGACTCCCCGACCCCAGGGAAAAAACTTTGTCTATTTATTCTATCCATGCCCCTCATAATTTTGTAAACCTCTATAAGGTCACCCTCAGCCTCTGACGCTCCAGGGAAAACAGCTACAGCCTGTTCAGCCTCTGCCTATAACTCAGATCCTTCAACCCTGGCAACATCCTTGTAAATCTTTTCTGAACCCTTTCAAGTTTCACAACATCTTTCCAATAGGAAGGAGACCAGAACTGCACACAATATTCCAACAGTGGCCTAACCAATTTCCTGTACAGCCGCAGCATGACCTCCCAACTCCTGTACTCAATACTCTGACCAATAAAGGAAAGCATACCGAACGCCTTCTTCACTATCCCATCTACCCGCGACTCCACTTTCAAGGAGCTATGAACCTGCACTCCAAGGACTCTTCATTCAGCAACACTCCCTCGGACCTTACCATTCAGTGTATAAGTCCTGCTAAGATTTGCTTTCCCAAAATGCAGCACCTCGCATTTATCTGAATTAAACTCCATCTGCCACTTCTCAGCCCATTGGCCCATCTGGTCCAGATCCTGTTGTAATATGAGGTACCCCTCTTCGCTGTCCACTACACCTCCAATTTTGGTGTCATCTGCAAACTTACTAACTGTACCTCTTATGCTCACATCCAAATCATTTATGTAAATGACAAAAAGTAGAGGGCTCAGCACCGATCCTTGTGGCACTCCATTGGTCACAGGCCTCCAGTCTGAAAAACAACCCTCCACCACCACCCTCTGTCTTCTACCTTTGAGCCAGTTCTGTATCCAAATGGCTAGTTCTCCCTGTATTCCATAAGATCTAACCTTGCTAATCAGTCTCCCATGGGGAACCTTGTCGAACACTTTACTGAAGTCCATATAGATCACGTCTACTGCTCTGCCCTCATCAATCCTCTTTGTTACTTCTTCAAAAGACTCAATCAAGTTTGTGAGACATGATTTCCCACGCACAAAGCCATGTTGACTATACCTAATTAGTCCTTGTCTTTCCAAATGCATGTACATCCTGGCCCTCAGGATTCCCTCCAACAACTTGCCCACCACCGAGGTCAGGCTCACCGGTCTATAGTTCCCTGGCTTGTCTTTACCGCCCTTCTTAAACAGTGATACCACGTTTGTCAACCTCCAGTCTTCTGGCACTTCACCTGTGACTATCGATGATAAAAATATCTCAGCAAAAGGCCCAGCAATCACTTCTCTGGCTTCCCACAGAGTTCTCGGGTACAGCTGATCAGGTCCTGGGGAGTTATCCACCTTTCACCGTTTCAAGACATCCAGCAATTCCTCCTCTGTAATCTGGACATTTTGCAAGGTGTCACCATCTATTTCCCTACAGTCTATACCTTTCATCCATATCCTTTTCCACAGTAAATACTGATGCAAAATACTTGTTTAGTATCTCCTCCATTTTCTGTGGCTCCACACAAAGGCTGCCTTGCTGATCTTTGAGGGGCCCTATTTTCTCCCAAGTTACCCTTTTGTCCTTAATATATTTGTAAAACCCCTTTGGATTCTCCTTAATTCTATTTGCCAAAGCTATCTCATGTCCCCGTTTTGCCCTCCTGATTTCCCTCTTAAGTATACTCCTACTTTCTTTATACTCTTCTAAGGATTCACTCGATCTATCCTGTCTGTACCTGACATATGCTTCCCTCTGTTTCTTAACCAAACCCTCAATTTTTTTAGTCATCCAGCATTCCCTATACCTACCAGCCTTCCCTTTCACCCTGACAGGAATAGACTTTCTCTGGATTCTCGTAATCTCATTCCTGAAGGCTTCCCATTTTCCAGCCGTCCCTTTACCTGCGAACATCTGCCTCCAATCAGCTTTCGAAAGTTCTTGCCTAATACTGTCAAAATTGGCCTTTGTCCAATTTAGAACTTCAACTGTTAGATCTGGTCTATCCTTTTCCATCACTGTTTTAAAACAAATAGAATTATGGTCGCTGGCCCCAAAGTGCTCCCCCACTGACACCTCAGTCACCTGCCCTGCCTTATTTCCCAAGAGTAGGCCATGTTTTACACCTTCTCTAGTAGGTACATTCACATACTGAATCAGAAAATTGTCGTGTACACACTTAACAAATTCCTCTCCATCTAAACCTTTAACACTATGGCAGTCCCAGTCTATGTTTGGAAAGTTAAAATCCCCTACCATAACTACCCTATTATTCTTAGAGATAGCTGAGATCTCCTTACAGGTTTGTTTCTCAATTTCCTTCTGACTGTTGGGATGGAGAGATGGAGAGGAACTGTATCCATTGGTGGAAAATTTGAGAACCAGAGGACAGCGATTGGTCACAAAGGAGATGGCAACAGGGGGGGAAACCTCCCTCAGCCAATAAGTGGTTCAGCTCAGCAATGCACCGCCTGAGAGTGTGGGAGAGGCAGGATCCCACAGAGCTCTCAGCAGTGAACTGGACAATTATCTGAAGAGGAAGAAAGAAGGACGCTCTCACAGAGGGTCAGCATGGATTCAAAGGGTTGAATGACCTCCGTGGGTGTGAAAATATGCTATGTTTCCATTGCATTGGTTCTCATACCAAACCCCACATGTTAACTCTGTTTCTCTCTCCACAGATGCTGCCAGACCTGTTGAGTTTCTCCATCACTCTCAATTCTTATTTCCCATATTTCCACATCCCATTGTGTTCCCAAATGTCACTCCTGAGAAACCAAGCTCTCACTCTGAGACAGTGTACCCTCATCCCAAATCGCCTAACCCCCCCCCCCCCCCCCCCCCTCCCCCAGAAACAGTTTCTCTTTCGCTACTTGGTCTGTTGTTTATTCATCAGCTCTGCAGAGGTCAGTACACCAAACCCAGATCACAGACTCAACCCTGAGCAGTTACTAACGTAACCACAGCAACCTCACACAATGCACTAATGTTACACTTTCTACAAATTAATTTTCTTTGACTGGCTGAGACGACACTTACAAAGTTAAGGCATGTCTGGAGCTCACATCCCATTATAAACAGAATGTTTCTGGGACCTCCATTCAAGTAGAGCCAGGTACCATCCCAGATAAATTCCGCGCATGATCTTAATTGTCAACATTCCCAATAAGCCAGCGACTGAGTTAGCTCAGAAACTGAGGAGCATTAGGGAACTTGGCTCACTGCTGACTCTAACTCACCTGTTGATGTGGACATTTCAATGGCGATGGATATTACTGCTAAAAAATGGCTTTAGTCTAGCTTCCCCTACCTGCTGCACTGATGAAATTTTGTAAGGACTATTACACTCTCCCCTCCTGCAGTTAGTCTTGAGCTCCCTTTGGCCACACAGGGGCAGGGGCTTGGATAGAGGCCCAGAATCTATTGATGATCACTGACAATAGTTCTCATCTCTCTCAGTCTGTCCACTAATGTCACTGACTCCACTTTCAACCTGCTGGACTATAACCTGGTGTTGTGTGATTTTTAATTTTGTCACTAACTCTCGCTGGGACACAGTTCCTGAATCGGAGATGTCGGTGTTGGACTAGGGTGTACAAAGTTAAAACTCACACAACACCAGGTTATAGTCAAACAGGTTGAATCGGAAGCACACTAGCTTTCGGAGCGACGCTCCTTCATCAGGTGGTTGTCAGCGCTCTGAAAGCTAGTGCTTCAATTTAAACCTGTTGGACTATAACCTGGTGTGTGATTTTTAACACACTTCCTGAAGGTGCTGACTCTCACTGGGATACAATTCCTGAAGGTGCGGACTCTCAGTGGGATACAGTTCCTGAAGGGGCTGACTCTCACTGGGATACAGTTCCTGAAGGTGCTGACTCTCAGTGGGATACAGTTCCTGAAGGTGCTGACTCTCACTGGGATACAGTTCCTGAAGGGGCTGACTCTCACTGGGATACAGTTCCTGAAGGTGCTGACTCTCAGTGGGATACAGTTCCTGAAGGTGCTGACTCTCACTGGGATACAGTTCCTGAAGTGGCTGACTCTCACTGGGATACAGTTCCTGAAGGTGCTGACTCTCACTGGGATACAGTTCCTGAAGGTGCTGACTCTCAGTGGGACACAGTTCCTGAAGGTGCTGACTCTCACTGGGATACAGTTCCTGAAGGGGCTGACTCTCACTGGGATACAGTTCCTGAAGGTGCTGACTCTCAGTGGGATACAGTTCCTGAAGGGGCTGACTCTCACTGGGATACAGTTCCTGAAGGTGCTGACTCTCACTGGGATACAGTTCCTGAAGGTGCTGACCCTCACTGGGATACAGTTCCAGAAGGTGCTGACTCTCACTGGGATACAGTTCCTGAAGGGGCTGACCCTCACTGGGATACAGTTCCTGAAGGTGCTGACTCTCACTGGGATACAGTTCCTGAAGGTGCTGACTCTCACTGGGATACAGTTCCTGAAGGGGCTGACTCTCACTGGGATACAGTTCCTGAATGTGCTGACTCTCACTGGGATACAGTTCCTGAAGGGGCTGACTCTCACTGGGATACAGTTCCTGAAGGGGCTGACTCTCACTGGGATACAGTTCCTGAATGTGCTGACTCTCACTGGGATACAGTTCCTGAAGGGGCTGACTCTCACTGGGACACTGTTCCTGAAGGGGATGACTCTCACTGGGATACAGTTCCTGAAGGGACTGACTCTCACTGGGATACAGTTCCTGAAGGGGCTGACTCTCACTGGGATACAGTTCCTGAAGGGGCTGACTCTCACTGGGATACAGTTCCTGAAGGGGCTGACTCTCACTGGGATACAGTTCCTGAAGGGGCTGACTCTCACTGGGATACAGTTCCTGAAGGGGCTGACTCTCAATGGGATACAGTTCCTGAAGGGACTGACTCTCAATGGGATACAGTTCCTGAAGGTGCTGACTCTCACTGGGATACAGTTCCTGAAGGGGCTGACTCTCACTGGGATACAGTTCCTGAAGGGGCTGAATCTCACTGGGATACAGTTCCTGAAGGTGCTGCCTCTCACTGGGATACAGTTCCTGAAGGGGCTGACTCTCACTGGGATACAGTTCCTGAAGGGGCTGACTCTCACTGGGATACAGTTCCTGAAGGTGCTGACTCTCACTGGGACACAGTTCCTGAAGGCGCTGACTGTCACTGGGATACAGTTCCTGAAGGTGCTGTCTCTCACTGGGATACAGTTCCTGAAGGTGCTGTCTCTCACTGGGATACAGTTCCTGAAGGTGCTGACTCTCACTGGGATACAGTTCCTGAAGGGGCTGACTCTCACTGGGATACAGTTCCTGAAGGGGCTGACTCTCACTGGGATACAGTTCCTGAAGGGGCTGACTCTCACTGGGATACAGTTCCTGAAAGCGCTGACTCTCACTGGGACACAGTTCCTGAAGGCGCTGACTCTCACTGGGATACAGTTCCTGAAGGCGCTGACTCTCACTGGGATACAGTTCCTGAAGGCGCTGACTCTCACTGGGATACAGTTCCTGAAGGTGCTGACTCTCACTGGGACAAAGTTCCTGAAGGGGCTGACTCTCACTGGGATACAGTTCCTGAAGGTGCTGACTCTCACTGGGACAAAGTTCCTGAAGGGGCTGACTCTCACTGGGATACAGTTCCTGAAGGTGCTGACTCTCAGTGGGATACAGTTCCTGAAGGTGCTGACTCTCACTGGGACAAAGTTCCTGAAGGGGCTGACTCTCACTGGGATACAGTTCCTGAAGGCGCTGACTCTCACTGGGATATAGTTCCTGAAGGGGCTGACTCTCACTGAGATACAGTTCCTGAAGATGCTGACTCTCACTGGGATATAGTTCCTGAAGGGGCTGACTCTCACTGAGATACAGTTCCTGAAGATGCTGACTCTCACTGGGATACAGTTCCTGAAGGTGCTGGCTCTCACTGAGATACAGTTCCTGAAGATGCTGACTCTCACTGGGACACAGTTCCTGAAGGTGCTGACTCTCACTGGGATACAGTTCCTGAAGGGGCTGACTCTCACTGGGATACAGTTCCTGAAGGGGCTGACTCTCACTGGGACACAGTTCCTGAAGGCGCTGACTCTCACTGGGATACAGTTCCTGAAGGCGCTGACTCTCACTGGGATACAGTTCCTGAAGGTGCTGACTCTCACTGGGACAAAGTTCCTGAAGGTGCAGACTCTCACTGGGATACAGTTCCTGAAGGTGCTGACTCACACTGAGATACAGTTCCTGAAGGGGCTGACTCTCACTGGGATACAGTTCCTGAAGGTGCTGACTCTCACTGGGATACAGTTCCTGAAGATGCTGACTCTCACTGGGATACAGTTCCTGAAGGTGCTGACTCTCACTGGGATACAGTTCCTGAAGGTGCTGACTCTCACTGGGATACAGTTCCTGAAGGTGCTGACTCTCACTGGGATACAGTTCCTGAAGGGGCTGACTCTCACTGAGATACAGTTCCTGAAGGGGCTGACTCTCACTGAGATACAGTTCCTGAAGGGGCTGACTCTCACTGGGATACAGTTCCTGAAGGGGCTGACTCTCACTGGGATACAGTTCCTGAAGGGGCTGACTCTCACTGGGACACAGTTCCTGAAGGGGCTGACTCTCACTGGGATACAGTTCCTGAAGGGGCTGACTCTCACTGGGATACAGTTCCTGAAGGGGCTGACTCTCACTGGGATACAGTTCCTGAAGGTGCTGACTCTCACTGGGATACAGTTCCTGAAGGTGCTGACTCTCACTGGGATACAGTTCCTGAAGGGGCTGACTCTCACTGAGATACAGTTCCTGAAGGGGCTGACTCTCACTGAGATACAGTTCCTGAAGGGGCTGACTCTCACTGGGATACAGTTCCTGAAGGGGCTGACTCTCACTGGGATACAGTTCCTGAAGGGGCTGACTCTCACTGGGACACAGTTCCTGAAGGGGCTGACTCTCACTGGGATACAGTTCCTGAAGGGGCTGACTCTCACTGGGATACAGTTCCTGAAGGGGCTGACTCTCACTGGGATACAGTTCCTGAAGGGGCTGACTCTCACTGGGATACAGTTCCTGAAGGGGCTGACTCTCACTGAGATACAGTTCCTGAAGATGTTGACTCTCGATGGGGTGATGTGATCGATTCCTTTTGTCTGGTCTCCAATTTTGTGATGGTGTGATCTTGCCCACCCTGACACAGTAGCCTGATTGGACAGACACTGCACTGTGCTCTGTACCCGGCCTGAGTGAACCACCTGCCGTATCCCACTCCCTGCCGTATCCCACTCCCTGCCCTACCCCACTCCCTGCTGTACCCCACTCCCTGCCCTACCCCACTCCCTGCCCTACCCCACTCCCTGCTGTACCCCACTCCCTGCTGTACCCCAGTCCCTGCCGTACCCCACTCCCTGCCCTACCCCACTCCCTGCCCTACCCCACTCCCTGCCGTACCCCACTCCCTGCCCTGCCCCACTCCCTGCTGTATCCCACTCCCTGCCCTACCCCACTCCCTGCTGTACCCCACTCCCTGCTGTACCCCACTCCCTGCTGTACCCCACTCCCTGCCGTACCCCACTCCCTGCCGTACCCCACTCCCTGCTGTACCCCACTCCCTGCCGTATCCCACTCCCTGCAATACCCCACTCCCTGCTGTACCCCACTCCCTGCTGTACCCCACTCCCTGCCCTACCCCACTCCCTGCTGTACCCCACTCCCTGCCGTATCCCACTCCCTGCCCTACCCCACTCCCTGCTGTACCCCACTCCCTGCCCTACCCCACTCCCTGCCCTGCCCCACTCCCTGCCCTACCCCACTCCCTGCTGTACCCCACTCCCTGCCCTACCCCACTCCCTGCCCTGCCCCACTCCCTGCCCTACCCCACTCCCTGCTGTACCCCACTCCCTGCCGTACCCCACTCCCTGCCGTACCCCACTCCCTGCCGTACCCCACTCCCTGCTGTACCCCACTCCCTGCCCTACCCGACTCCCTGCCGTACCCCACTCCCTGCTGTACACCACTCCCTGCCGTACCCCACTCCCTGCCGTACCCCACTCCCTGCCGTACCCCACTCCCTGCCGTACCCCACTCCCTGCCCTACCCCACTCCCTGCCGTACCCGACTCCCTGCCGTACCCCACTCCCTGCTGTACCCCACTCCCTGCCGTACCCCACTCCCTGCCGTACCCCACTCCCTGCCGTACCCCACTCCCTGCTGTACCCCACTCCCTGCCCTACCCCACTCCCTGCCGTACCCAACTCCCTGCCCTACCCCACTCCCTGCTGTACCCCACTCACTGCCCTACCCCACTCCCTGCTGTACCCCACTCCCTGCCCTACCCCACTCCCTGCCCTACCCCACTCCCTGCCGTATCCCACTCCCTGCCCTACCCCACTCCCTGCTGTACCCCACTCCCTGCCGTATCCCACTCCCTGCCCTACCCCACTCACTGCCCTACCCCACTCACTGCTGTACCCCACTCCCTGCCCTACCCCACTCCCTGCCGTACCCCACTCCCTGCCGTACCCCACTCCCTGCTGTACCCCACTCCCTGCCCTACCCCACTCCCTGCTGTACCCCACTCCCTGCCCTACCCCACTCCCTGCTGTACCCCACTTCCTGCCGTACCCCACTCCCTGCTGTACCTCACTCCCTGCTGTACCCCACTCCCTGCTGTACCCCACTCCCTGCCGTACCCCACTCCCTGCCCTATCCCACTCCCTGCCCTACCCCACTCCCTGCTGTATCCCACTCCCTGCCATACCCCACTCCCTGCTGTACCCCACTCCCTGCCCTACCCCACTCCCTGCCCTACCCCACTCCCTGCTGTCCCCCACTCCCTGCCCTACCCCACTCCCTGCCCTACCCCACTCCCTGCCGTACCCCACTCCCTGCTGTACCCCACTCCCTGCCCTACCCCACTCCCAGCCCTGCCCCACTCCCTGCCCTACCCAATCCCTGCTGTACCCCACTCCCTGCTGTACCCCACTCCCTGCCGTACCCCACTCCCTGCCATACCCCACTCCCTGCTGTACCCCACTCCCTGCTGTACCCCACTCCCTGCCCTACCCCACTCCCTGCCGTACCCCACTCCCTGCTGTACCCCACTCCCTGCCCTACCCCACTCCCAGCCCTGCCCCACTCCCTGCCCTACCCAATCCCTGCTGTACCCCACTCCCTGCTGTACCCCACTCCCTGCCGTACCCCACTCCCTGCCATACCCCACTCCCTGCTGTACCCCACTCCCTGCTGTACCCCACTCCCTGCCCTGCCCCACTCCCTGCCCTACCCCACTCCCTGCCGTACCCCACTCCCTGCCGTACCCCACTCCCTGCCGTACCCCACTCCCTGCTGTACCCCACTCCCTGCTGTACCCCACTCCCTGCCCTACCCCACTCCCTGCTGTACCCCACTCCCTGCCGTAACCCACTCCCTGCCCTACCCCACTCACTGCCCTACCCCACTCACTGCTGTACCCCACTCCCTGCCCTACCCCACTCCCTGCTGTACCCCACTCCCTGCCGTACCCCACTCCCTGCCATACCCCACTCCCTGCTGTACCCCACTCCCTGCCCTACCCCACTCCCTGCTGTACCCCACTCCCTGCCCTACCCCACTCCCTGCTGTACCCCACTCCCTGCCGTACCCCACTCCCTGCTGTACCCCACTCCCTGCCATACCCCACTCCCTGCCTTACCCCACTCCCTGCCATACCCCACTCCCTGCCCTACCCCACTCCCTGCCCTACCCCACTCCCTGCTGTACCCCACTCCCTGCTGTACCCCACTCCCTGCCCTACCCCACTCCCTGCCTTACCCCACTCCCTGCCATACCCCACTCCCTGCCCTACCCCACTCCCTGCCCTACCCCACTCCCTGCTGTACCCCACTCCCTGCTGTACCCCACTCCCTGCCCTACCCCACTCCCTGCCTTACCCCACTCCCTGCCATACCCCACTCCCTGCCCTAACCCACTCCCTGCTGTACCCCACTCCCTGCTGTACCCCACTCCCTGCCCTACCCCACTCCCTGCCTTACCCCACTCCCTGCCATACCCCACTCCCTGCCCTACCCCACTCCCTGCCTTACCCCACTCCCTGCCATACCCCACTCCCTGCCCTACCCCACTCCCTGCCCTACCCCACTCCCTGCCTTACCCCACTCCCTGCCATACCCCACTCCCTGCCCTACCCCACTCCCTGCCTTACCCCACTCCCTGCCATACCCCACTCCCTGCCCTACCCCACTCCCTGCCCTACCCCACTCCCTGCTGTACCCCACTCCCTGCTGTACCCCACTCCCTGCCTTACCCAACTCCCTGCCGTACCCCACTCCCTGCCGTACCCCACTCCCTGCCGTACCCCACTCCCTGCCCTACCCTACTCCCTGCCGTACCCCACTCGCTGCTGTACCCCACTCCCTGCCCTACCCCACTCCCTGCCGTACCCCACTCCCTGCTGTACCCCACTCCCTGTCCTACCCCACTCCCTGCCCTACCCCATTCCCTGCCGTACCCCACTCCCTGCCGTACCCCACTCCCTGCTGTACCCCACTCCCTGCCCTACCCCACTCCCTGCCCTACCCCATTCCCTGCCGTACCCCACTCCCTGCCGTACCCCACTCCCTGCCTTACCCCACTCCCTGCCCTACCCCACTCCCTGCCCTACCCCACTCCCTGCCCTACCCCACTCCCTGCCGTACCCCACTCCCTGCCGTACCCCACTCCCTGCCTTACCCCACTCCCTGCCCTACCCCACTCCCTGCCCTACCCCACTCCCTGCCCTACCCCACTCCCTGCTGTACCCCACTCCCTGCCCTACCCCACTCCCTGCCCTACCCCACTCCCTGCCCTACCCCACTCCCTGCCGTATCCCACTCCCTGCTGTACCCCACTCCCTGCCCTACCCCACTCCCTGCTGTACCCCACTCCCTGCTGTACCCCACTCCCTGCCTTACCCCACTCCCTGCTGTATCCCACTCCCTGCCCTACCCCACTCCCTGCCCTACCCCACTCCCTGCCGTACCCCACTCCCTGCCCTACCCCACTCCCTGCTGTATCCCACTCCCTGCCCTACCCCACTCCCTGCTGTATCCCAGTCCCTGCCGTACCCCACTCCCTGCCGTACCCCACTCCCTGCTGTACCCCACTCCCTGCTGTATCCCACTCCCTGCCCTACCCCACTCCCTGCTGTACCCCACTCCCTGCCGTACCCCACTCCCTGCCATACCCCACTCCCTGCTGTACCCCACTCCCTGCTGTACCCCACTCCCTGCTGTATCCCACTCCCTGCTGTACCCCACTCCCTGCTGTACCCCACTCCCTGCCCTACCCCACTCCCTGCTGTACCCCACTCCCTGCCCTACCCCACTCCCTGCTGTACCCCACTCCCTGCCCTACCCCACTCCCTGCCCTACCCCACTCCCTGCCGTACCCCACTCCCTGCCCTACCCCACTCCCTGCCCTACCCCACTCCCTGCTGTACCCCACTCCCTGCCTTACCCCACTCCCTGCTGTACCCCACTCACTGCTGTACCCCACTCCCTGCTGTACCCCACTCCCTGCCCTACCCCACTCCCTGCTGTACCCCACTCCCTGCCGTACCCCACTCCCTGCCTTACCCCACACCCTGCTGTACCCCACTCCCTGCCGTACCCCACTCCCTGCCGTACCCCACTCCCTGCTGTACCCCACTCACTGCTGTACCCCACTCCTTGCCGTACCCCACTCCCTGCCGTACCCCACTCCCTGCCGTACCCCACTCCCTGCTGTACCCCACTCACTGCTGTACCCCACTCCCTGCCCTACCCCACTCCCTGCTGTACCCCACTCCCTGCTGTACCCCACTCCCTGCCGTACCCCACTCCCTGCCGTACCCCACTCCCTGCCCTACCCCACTCACTGCCCTACCCCACTCACTGCTGTACCCCACTCCCTGCCCTACCCCACTCCCTGCTGTACCCCACTCCCTGCCGTACCCCACTCCCTGCCCTACCCCACTCCCTGCTGTACCCCACTCCCTGCCGTACCCCACTCCCTGCTGTACCCCACTCCCTGCTGTACCCCACTCCCTGCTGTACCCCACTCCCTGCCGTACCCCACTCCCTGCTGTACCCCACTCCCTGCCGTACCCCACTCCCTGCCCTATCCCACTCCCTGCCCTATCCCACTCCCTGCTGTATCCCACTCCCTGCCATACCCCACTCCCTGCTGTACCCCACTCCCTGCCCTACCCCACTCCCTGCCCTACCCCACTCCCTGCTGTCCCCCACTCCCTGCCCTACCCCACTCCCTACCCTACCCCACTCCCTGCCCTACCCCACTCCCTGCTGTCCCCCACTCCCAGCCCTGCCCCACTCCCTGCCCTACCCCACTCCCTGCCGTACCCCACTCCCTGCCGTACCCCACTCCCTGCCGTACCCCACTCCCTGCTGTACCCCAATCCCTGCCCTACCCCACTCCCTGCTGTACCCCACTCCCTGCCCTACCCCACTCCCTGCTGTACCCCACTCCCTGCCGTACCCCACTCCCTGCCCTACCCCACTCACTGCCCTACCCCACTCACTGCTGTACCCCACTCCCTGCCCTACCCCACTCCCTGCTGTACCCCACTCCCTGCTGTACCCCACTCCCTGCCGTACCCCACTCCCTGCCATACCCCACTCCCTGCTGTACCCCACTCCCTGCTGTACCCCACTCCCTGCCCTGCCCCACTCCCTGCCCTACCCCACTCCCTGCCGTACCCCACTCCCTGCCCTACCCCACTCCCTGCTGTACCCCACTCCCTGCCGTACCCCACTCCCTGCTGTACCCCACTCACTGCTGTACCCCACTCCCTGCTGTACCCCACTCCCTGCCCTACCCCACTCCCTGCCGTACCCCACTCCCTGCCGTACCCCACTCCCTGCTGTACGCCACTCCCTGCCGTACCCCACTCCCTGCCGTACCCCACTCCCTGCCCTACCCCACTCCCTGCCGTACCCCACTCCCTGCCCTACCCCACTCCCTGCTGTACCCCACTTCCTGCCGTATCCCACTCCCTGCTGTACCCCACTCCCTGCCCTACCCCACTCCCTGCCGTACCCCACTCCCGGCCTTACCCCACTCCCTGCCGTACCCCACTCCCTGCCGTACCCCACTCGCTGCTGTACCCCACTCCCTGCCCTACCCCACTCCCTGCCGTACCCCACTCCCTGCTGTACCCCACTCCCTGCCCTACCCCACTCCCTGCCCTACCCCACTCCCTGCTGTACCCCACTCCCTGCCCTACCCCACTCCCTGCTGTACCCCATTCCCTGCCCTACCCCACTCCCTGCCCTACCCCACTCCCTGCCCTACCCCACTCCCTGCCGTACCCCACTCCCTGCCCTACCCCACTCCCTGCCCTACCCCACTCCCTGCCCTACCCCACTCCCTGCTGTACCCCACTCCCTGCCCTACCCCACTCCCTGCCGTATCCCACTCCCTGCTGTACCCCACTCCCTGCCCTACCCCACTCCCTGCTGTACCCCACTCCCTGCCCTACCCCACTCCCTGCCCTACCCCACTCCCTGCCCTACCCCACTCCCTGCTCTACCCCACTCCCTGCTGTACCCCACTCCCTGCCCTACCCCACTCCCTGCCCTACCCCACTCCCTGCCCTACCCCACTCCCTGCTCTACCCCACTCCCTGCTGTACCCCACTCGCTGCCCTACCCCACTCCCTGCCCTACCCCACTCCCTGCCCTACCCCACTCCCTGCTGTACCCCACTCCCTGCCCTACCCCACTCCCTGCCCTACCCCACTCCCTGCTCTACCCCACTCCCTGCTGTACCCCACTCCCTGCCCTACCCCACTCCCTGCCGTACCCCACTCCCTGCCTTACCCCACTCCCTGCCGTACCCCACTCCCTGCCATACCCCACTCCCTGCCCTACCCCACTCCCTGCCCTACCCCACTCCCTGCCCTACCCCATTCCCTGCCGTATCCCACTCCCTGCCGTACCCCACTCCCTGCCGTACCCCACTCCCTGCCGTACCCCACTCCCTGCCGTACCCCATTCCCTGCCCTACCCCACTCCCTGCCCTACCCCATTCCCTGCCGTATCCCACTCCCTGCCTTACCCCACTCCCTGCTGTACCCCACTCCCTGCCCTACCCCACTCCCTGCCGTACCCCACTCCCTGCCCTACCCCACTCCCTGCCCTACCCCACTCCCTGCCCTACCCCACTCCCTGCCCTACCCCACTCGCTGCCCTACCCCACTCGCTGCCCTACCCCACTCCCTGCCCTACCCCACTCGCTGCCCTACCCCACTCGCTGCCCTACCCCACTCCCTGCCCTACCCCACTCCCTGCCCTACCCCACTCCCTGCTGTACCCTACTCCCTGCCCTACCCCACTCCCTGCTGTACCCCACTCCCTACTGTACCCCACTCCCTGCCCTACCCCACTCCCTGCCCTACCCCACTCCCTGCCGTACCCCACTCCCTGCCCTACCCCACTCCCTGCCCTACCCCACTCCCTGCCCTACCCCACTCCCTGCCCTACCCCACTCGCTGCCCTACCCCACTCCCTGCCCTACCCCACTCCCTGCCCTACCCCACTCCCTGCTGTACCCCACTCCCTGCCCTACCCCACTCCCTGCCCTACCCCACTCCCTACTGTACCCCACTCCCTGCCCTACCCCACTCCCTGCCCTACCCCACTCCCTGCCCTACCCCACTCCCTGCCGTACCCCACTCCCTGCCCTACCCCACTCCCTGCCCTACCCCACTCCCAGCCCTACCCCACTCCCTGCCCTACCCCACTCGCTGCCCTACCCCACTCCCTGCCCTACCCCACTCGCTGCCCTACCCCACTCCCTGCCGTACCCCACTCCCTGCCCTACCCCACTCCCTGCCGTACCCCACTCCCTGCCCTACCCCACTCCCTGCTGTACCCCACTCCCTACTGTACCCCACTCCCTGCCGTACCCCACTCCCTGCCCTACCCCACTCACTGCCCTACCCCACTCCCTGCCCTACCCCACTCCCTGCCCTACCCCACTCCCTGCCGTACCCCACTCCCTGCCCTACCCCACTCCCTGCCGTATCCCACTCCCTGCCCTACCCCACTCCCTGCTGTACCCCACTCCCTGCCATACCCCACTCCCTGCCCTACCCCACTCCCTGCTGTACCCCACTCCCTGCCCTACCCCACTCGCTGCCCTACCCCACTCCCTGCCCTACCCCACTCCCTGCCATACGCCACTCCCTGCCCTACCCCACTCCCTGCTGTACCCCACTCCCTGCCGTACCCCACTCCCTGCCCTACCCCACTCCCTGCCCTACCCCACTCCCTGCCCTACCCCACTCCCTGCCCTACCCCACTCCCTGCTGTATCCCACTCCCTGCCGTACCCCACTCCCTGCTGTACCCCACTCCCTGCCCTACCCCACTCCCTGCCCTACCCCACTCCCTGCCCTACCCCACTCCCTGCCCTACCCCACTCCCTGCTGTACCCCACTCCCTGCTGTACCCCACTCCCTGCCCTACCCCACTCCCTGCCCTACCCCACTCCCTGCTGTACCCCACTCCCTGCTGTACCCCACTCCCTGCCGTACCCCACTCCCTGCCCTACCCCACTCCCTGCCCTACCCCACTCCCTGCCCTACCCCACTCCCTGCTGTACCCCACTCCCTGCCGTACCCCACTCCCTGCCCTACCCCACTCCCTGCCGTACCCCACTCCCTGCCCTACCCCACTCCCTGCTGTACCCCACTCCCTGCCATACCCCACTCCCTGCCCTACCCCACTCCCTGCCGTACCCCACTCCCTGCCCTACCCCACTCCCTGCCGTACCCCACTCCCTGCCCTACCCCACTCCCTGCTGTACCCCACTCCCTGCCGTACCCCACTCCCTGCCCTGCCCCACTCCCTGCCCTACCCCACTCCCTGCCCTACCCCACTCCCTGCCGTACCCCACTCCCTGCCCTACCCCACTCCCTGCTGTACCCCACTCCCTGCCCTACCCCACTCCCTGCCCTACCCCACTCCCTGCCGTACCCCACTCCCTGCCCTACCCCACTCCCTGCCGTACCCCACTCCCTGCCCTACCCCACTCCCTGCCCTACCCCACTCCCTGCCCTACCCCACTCCCTGCCCTACCCCACTCCCTGCTGTACCCTACTCCCTGCCCTACCCCACTCCCTGCTGTACCCCACTCCCTACTGTACCCCACTCCCTGCCGTACCCCACTCCCTGCCCTACCCCACTCACTGCCCTACCCCACTCCCTGCCCTACCCCACTCCCTGCCCTACCCCACTCCCTGCCCTACCCCACTCCCTGCCGTATCCCACTCCCTGCCCTACCCCACTCCCTGCCCTACCCCACTCGCTGCCCTACCCCACTCCCTGCCCTACCCCACTCCCTGCCATACCCCACTCCCTGCCCTATCCTACTCCCTGCTGTACCCCACTCTCTGCTGTACCCCACTCCCTGCCCTACCCCACTCGCTGCCCTACCCCACTCCCTGCTGTACCCCACTCCCTGCCATACCCCACTCCGTGCCATTCCCAGCTCCACCCCATTCCCTCCCTCTGCCTTCCTCAAGTAACTGGCACCTCCTGTTATGTTGAGGCATCACTCCCAATGGGGTGACCATCCAGGTACAGGACTGTCTCCTCAGCTCAGACCATCACTTCCCCCTGGACTGGATCAGTCCCCACTCCTGAGAGTAACACAGAGTGACCACAATCGAGGATTCTGAGATCTGGCCTTCTCACTCCCCAGGCCGAGTGAAATATCCTGTTTGAAAGTACAAGGGGAGTTCTTTCTGACGTCCTGAGCAATATCCTTATCCCTCAGCCAACATCACCGAAGCAGACACGCTGACCTGGATTGTGCTGCTGTTTGTGGCATCTTTCTGTGTGCAACTTGTACTTTACTGGGGTGTGCTGAGGCAATGGTAGGTGCTATATAAATAGAAACACGTTCCTTCTTGGATCTTGAGCTGTTTTCATGGTGTGGTAGGATTTGGGTAATAAAGACCCGAAAAGTGAGTGTTCAGGCCAGCAGCTTGGATTGACAAAAAAAATCATAACCTTTCCAAATAACTTCCCTTTATCTCTCTCTTCCTCCCTGTTGAACATTGAAGTGTTTTGTATGTTTTTAATTTAGCATCAGTCACCGAAATGAATTATTAAATGCTTTGAGGTACAACCATTGCAAGGCAATCTTTTTTTAATATCTATGGGGTTCCAAGCAAAATATTTCTTGTCAAATCAGTAAAGCATTTATGGGTATTCATCTCTGTCAAGCAGGTCGTCAGTCTGAGTGAATGATACTTTAACTCTCTCTGTGTGACACATGCAGCTTAATACATGGGCAACGTGTGGACAGTGAATGCAGTCAGTACATTCTAATTACTCATCATGACAAGCTGGTCTGAGAAGGAAGAGAAATTCATCCTTTGTGCCCACTGTCACGTCCACTCTGTCAAATCTCTCTCAGCACTGCTGGGCCAGCCCATTAGAAAGCCTCAAACTGCGATGGTGTGGGAGGGGGGAGCAGGATTTAAAATCTCTCCCCTCTCCCAAGTGCAAGTTGGAAGGGAGTTGAACTGGAATGGGAGAGGGAGATCAGAAAATGTGAGAAACAAGAAAGATCCAACTGGAAAAGCAGTTCAAAATCCTGACGTCAACAGCAGCTGAGAATACAGTTCATTACAATTTATCAATCTCCTGGATTGGCCTTCAGGAAACCATGTCCCATTCCTAAATACATGGAGGGAAATTAATAATTCAAGGGCTAGATTTAGGTGCTTTTGTCTTTCGAATCTGTCAAGCAGGTTTTCTCTTGCCTCAAGGTCACGGTGATGGAAGTAGCACACAGCTATTGCCCGTTCGAAGGGATGCAGTTTGGCTCAAGGTTCACATCTCCGATCAGCAGCTGGCCTGGATTCTGGCATGGGGAACGTGTACAACAGCCAGGCACAGGGACTGGCAGTCAGCCCACACGCTGGTGTGAGGGGTATCTGTACACACTGTCTACACTGATCACCATGTGACATCTCCAAGGCCTTCAGTATCACTTGTGGGTACACCTGAGTGTGTGGACAACAGTGAATGTGTGTGGGAATGTACCTGTACCAGTGTGCATGTATGTGTATATCTGTGTCTGTCTGTATATCTGTTTGTGCTTCTCCATGTGTCTATATATTTGTGTCTGTGCATATCTGTGCACACTCCTGTGTGTCCAAGT
The DNA here is from genome assembly GCF_037043375.1 of Chiloscyllium plagiosum. NCBI lineage: Eukaryota > Metazoa > Chordata > Chondrichthyes > Orectolobiformes > Hemiscylliidae > Chiloscyllium > Chiloscyllium plagiosum. Next base: position 2,635,128 of record NW_028270180.1, read on the forward strand.
ATATGTGTATATCTGTGTGCACGCATATGTGTCTATGTGTTTCTGTGTATCTATGTGTCTGTATTTATGTCTGTCTGATAGTGTGTGTCTGTCTATATTTGTATTTGTGACTGTGCACCTAGGAGAGAGAGTGTATATAAAAATGTGTGTGTGTCTGTGCAGCTGTGTGTGTGTGTGTGACTGTGTCTGAGACTTTATGTGTGTGTGAGAGAGAGAGAGACTATGTCTGAGACTCTGTGTTTGTGTGTGTATGTGTATATACAAGGAACTGAATAAGTTAATGAGACAGTTTGTTAGAGAGGTCCCAGTTGGAGAGGATGCTGGGTGCACAGTTACTTAATTACAAGCTGAAAATTATCACAAGGGACAGAACTGAGGAGGGAAGTGAGTGGCTGACAGGAAGAGTTTATAGCAGACTCATGGGGCTTGTAGATATTTTTAATCAGCTTGTTCAGATGTGCTGCTGCAGGGCAGGTGGGACTTGAACCTGGAGATCCTACCCCAGACACAGGGACAAGAGTACGGCACCATAAGGGCCCACATTGGGTTTGAACCTGGTCAAACAGGAAGGAGGTTTATTAGACAAATGGTATGAGTGCCAGTGTTGAAGGGCTTGTGTGTGGCAGTGGTAGTGTCCGTGCATCTGAGCAAGATGCTAGTCCCACTGACTCCAGAGCTGGAACATAACATTTCCCAACAAGATGCTTAAAAATGTCTAGAAATCCCAGGATACAGACTTCCAAATACAGGAATGAGATGGGAGTCAGGGGAAACATTTTAATCCAAAGATTAACTAAGCCGTGGATTGCGTACTGTCCAAAGACAATGTCTGAGAAATTCATGGAGTGGGGATCATTCCCACTCAAACAGTGATGTCATTTCAAAGGTGATGGGCCTGGTCAAAGTAACGAATAACAGAGAGTCTGGGAGGCCAGGGCTGTATGAGGACTGGTGCCAATGTGGCTTTCAGAAAATCTCTGCCTCTGAGCATCCAGGGCTAACCAATACACCCAGATCAGAGTCAATACGCACAGCGTCAGGCCACCTTCACCCAGCATCAAGCTCTGTATACTCGGAGGGTCAGTGCTGAGGGAGCGCCGCACTGTCGGAGGGTCAGCGCTGAGGGAGCGCCGCACTGTCGGAGGGTCAGTGCCGAGTGAGCGCCGCACTGTCGGAGGGTCAGTGCTGAGGGAGTGCCGCACTGTCGGAGGGTCAGTGCTGAGGGAGCGCCGCACTGTCGGAGGGTCAGCGCTGAGGGAGCGCCGCACTGTCAGAGGGTCAGTGCCGAGTGAGCGCCGCACTGTCGGAGGGTCAGTGCTGAGGGAGTGTCGCACTGTCGGAGGGTCAGTGCTGAGGGAGTGGGCACTGTCGGAGGGTCAGTGCTGAGGGAGTGCCGCACTGTCGGAGGGTCAGTGCTGAGGGAGTGCCACACTGTCGTAGGGTCAGTGCTGAGGGAGCGCCGCACTGTCAGAGGGTCAGTGCTGAGGGAGTGCCGCACCGTCAGAGGGTCAGTGCTGAAGGAGTGCCGCACTGTCGGAGGGTCAGTGCTGAAGGAGTACCGCACTGTCGGAGGGTCAGTGCTGAGGGAGTGCCGCACTGTCGGAGGGTCAGTGCTGAGGGAGTGCCGCACTGTCGGAGGGTCAGTGCTGAAGGAGTGCCGCACTGTCGGAGGGTCAGTGCTGAAGGAGTACCGCACTGTCGGAGGGTCAGTGCTGAGGGAGTGCCGCACTGTCGGAGGGTCAGTGCTGAGGGAGTGCCGCACTGTCGGAGGGTCAGTGCTGAGGGAGTGCCGCACTGTCGGAGGGTCAGTGCTGAGGGAGTGCCGCACTGTGGGAAGGTCAGTGCTGAGGGAGCGCCGCACTGTCGGAGGGCCACTGCTGAGGGAGTGCAGCACTGTCGGAGGGTCAGTGCTGAGGGAGTGCCGCACTGTGGGAAGGTCAGTGCTGAGGGAGCGCCGCACTGTCGGAGGGCCACTGCTGAGGGAGTGCAGCACTGTCAGAGGGTCAGTGCTGAGGGAGTGCCGCACTGTCGGAGGGTCAGTGCTGAGGGAGTGCCGCACTGTCGGAGGGTCAGTGCTGAAGGAGTACCGCACTGTCGGAGGGTCAGTGCTGAGGGAGTGCCGCACTGTCGGAGGGTCAGTGCTGAGGGAGTGCCGCACTGTCGGAGGGTCAGTGCTGAGGGAGTGCCGCACTGTCAGAGGGTCAGTGCTGAGGGAGTGACGCAATGTCGGAGGGTCAGCACTGAGGGAGTGCCGCACTGTCAGAGGGTCAGTGCTGAGGAAGTGCTGCACTGTTGGAGGGTCAGCACTGAGGGAGTGCCGCACTGTCAGAGGGTCAGTGCTGAGGGAGTGCCGCACTGTCAGAGGGTCAATGCTGAGAGAGTGCTACAATGTCAGAGGGTCAGTACTGAGGGAGTGCCGCACTGTCGGAGGGTCAGCGCTGAGGGAGTGCCGCACTGTTGGAGGGTCAGTACTGAGGGAGTGCTGCACGGTCGGAGGGTCAGTGCTGAGGGAGCGCCGCACTGTCGGAGGGTCAGTGCTGAGGAAGTGCTGCACTGTTGGAGGGTGAGCGCTGAGGGAGTGCCGCACTGTCAGAGGGTCAGTGCTGAGAGAGTGCCGCACTGTCGGAGGGTCAGCACTGAGGGAGAGCTGCACTGTCGGAGGGTCAGTGCTGAGGGAGTACCGCACTGTTAGAGAGTCAGTGCTGAGGGAGTGCTGCACTGTCGGAGGGTCAGTCCTGAGGGAGTACCGCACTGTCGGAGGGTCAGTGCTGAGGGAGTGCCGCACTGTCGGAGGGTCAGCGCTGAGGGAGCGCCGCACTGTCGGAGGGTCAGTACTGAGGGAGTGCTGCACTGTCGGAGGGTCAGCACTGAGGGAGAGCTGCACTGTCGGAGGGTCAGTGCTGAGGGAGTACCGCACTGTTAGAGAGTCAGTGCTGAGGGAGTGCCGCACTGTCAGAGGGTCAATGCTGAGAGAGTGCTACAATGTCAGAGGGTCAGTACTGAGGGAGTGCCGCACTGTCGGAGGGTCAGTGCTGAGGGAGTGCCGCACTGTCAGAGGGTCAGTGCTGAGGGAGTGACGCAATGTCGGAGGGTCAGCACTGAGGGAGTGCCGCACTGTCAGAGGGTCAGTGCTGAGGAAGTGCTGCACTGTTGGAGGGTCAGCGCTGAGGGAGTGCCGCACTGTCAGAGGGTCAGTGCTGAGGGAGTGCCGCACTGTCAGAGGGTCAATGCTGAGAGAGTGCTAAAATGTCAGAGGGTCAGTACTGAGGGAGTGCCGCACTGTCGGAGGGTCAGCGCTGAGGGAGTGCCGCACTGTCGGAGGGTCAGTACTGAGGGAGTGCTGCACTGTCGGAGGGTCAGTGCTGAGGGAGCGCCGCACTGTCGGAGGGTCAGTGCTGAGGAAGTGCTGCACTGTTGGAGGGTCAGCGCTGAGGGAGTGCCGCACTGTCAGAGGGTCAGTGCTGAGAGAGTGCCGCACTGTCGGAGGGTCAGCACTGAGGGAGAGCTGCACTGTCGGAGGGTCAGTGCTGAGGGAGTACCGCACTGTTAGAGAGTCAGTGCTGAGGGAGTGCTGCACTGTCGGAGGGTCAGTCCTGAGGGAGTACCGCACTGTCGGAGGGTCAGTGCTGAGGGAGTGCCGCACTGTCGGAGGGTCAGCGCTGAGGGAGCGCCGCACTGTCGGAGGGTCAGTACTGAGGGAGTGCTGCACTGTCGGAGGGTCAGCGCTGAGGGAGTGCCGCACTGACAGAGGGTCAGTGCTGAGGGAGTGCCGCACTGTCGGAGGGTCAGTGCTGAGGGAGTACCGCACTGTTAGAGAGTCAGTGCTGAGGGAGTGTCGCACTGTCGGAGGGTCAGTCCTGAGGGAGTACCGCACTGTCGGAGGGTCAGTGCTGAGGGAGTGCCGCACTGTCGGAGGTTGTGTCTGTTCTCTCATGTGGGTATAAATGCTCCAGGAGTCACAGATTACAGCAATGTTACGGCCCAAATTGCCTTTCACCTGTTCTGTTACATAGTGCCAATCTCCCCCTTTTCCTCACAATCTTGCACATTATTTCTGTTCAAAACATCATCCGATGCCCCTCTTGAATGCCTCAATTAGATCTGTCTCCTCCATTATTTCCTGGCAGTGTATTCCGGATGCCCCCTACTCACTGGGTGAGGAAGGGTTTCCTTACTTCCCTCTCACTTTGTTCACACATCCCGTTAAACTCACAGCCTCTGGTGCCTGTATTAATGTTGGAGCTGGAGTGTGGGATTGGAGCAGGGCGGTGGACACCGCTCCCCTGGGGAACATTTGTTCAGTTATCCCGCCAACAACAACAATGGGCTAATGAGAATTGGTGACTGGTAATTGTGGCAAATTGGTGCGTGATTCACCATAACAGTGACCACATTTCATAAAGTACCTCATCAGCTGTGAAGCTCCCGAGTCTGTGAAAGGTGCTATGGAAATGCAAGTCTTTATTGTCTGTCAAGGAGGTAATAAAATTCAAGTCTTGCTTTCTCCTGAGGAGAGACTGCGGGCAAATCGTTCCTGAACTCAATCTCTGGGGAGCAGTCAGGCATCGGACCTTCCCCCCACCTCACTGTAACTCTCATGGTCCCGAGGACAACTCCAGCTGAGGTCAGGCAATCTGCTGTCTGTCCCCCTGGGACAGAGGCTGGCAGTGACTAGGGACAAACACCATCTCACCCCTACCCCACCGACTCCACAGGAACTCCAGTGGTTTGTAATCCCGTTGTTCGGACATGATATCACACCCACCTGGGAGAGGGTGAGGCCTGAGGGTGGAACACTACCTCAAGGCTGAGAGTCAACAAAGCAAATCAGAGCAGGACTTATACACTTAATGGTAAGGTCCGAGGGAGTGTTGCTGAACAAAGAGACCTTGGAGTGCAGGTTCATAGCTCCTTGAAAGTGGAGTCGCAGGGAGAGAGGATAGTGAAGGTGGCGTTTGGTATGCTTTCCTTTATTGGTCAGAGTATTGAGTACAGGAGTTGGGAGGTCATGTTGTGGCTGTACAGGACATTGGTTAGGCCACTGTTGGAATATTGCGTGCAATTCTGGTCTCCTTCCTATCGGAAAGATGTTGTGAAACTTGAAAGGGTTCAGAAAAGATTTACAAGGATGTTGCCAGGGTTGGAGGATTTGAGCTGTAGGAAGAGGCTGAACAGGCTGGGGCTGTTTTCTCTGGGGCGTCGGAGGCTGAGGGGTGACCTTCTAGAGGTTTATAAAATTATGAGGGGCATGGATAGGATAAATAGACAAGGTCTTTACCACCCAGGGTGGGGCAGTCCAGAACTAGAGGGCATAGGTTTAGGGTGAGAGGGGAAAGAGACCTAAGGGGCAACTTTTTCACACAGAGGGTGGTACGTGTATGGAATGAGCTGCCAGAGGAAGTGGTGGAGGCTGGTACAAATGCAGCATTTAAGAGGCATTTGGATGGGTATATGAATAGGAAGGGTTTGGAGGGATATGGGCCGGGTGCTGGCAGGTGGGACTAGATTGTGTTGAGATATCTGGGTCAGCATGGACAGGTTGGGCCAAAGGGTCTGTTTCCATGCTGTACATCTCTATGACTCTATGACAAGGCCCAGTTGTTCAATTAAAATTTAGAGTTGCTTATCGATACAAACCTGTCCCTAAACCCCAATGTCTCTGTTAATAATTAATGTGCTCCTGACCCCACCCCTCAGTCCCTCACACCACTCCCTTGCCCCACATCCTGGCCAACTCGTCACACCACCCCCTCACTCTGCCCCCTCACCAGCCCCTGACCACACTCCCTCACCAACCCCTGACCCCACCCCTTCTCTCTCCCCTCACCCTGCCCCCGTCTCCCTCCCCCCTTAGTGATGCTGACTGTCTGCCAACAAAGGGCTCTTCTGTTTCTCCTCATTTCCATCCTAAAAGGGCTGCGCTAATTTTCTTTTAACAATGCTCCCTATTTCTGGACTGAAGCAGGAGAGGATACATTCTCTCCAAATCAACCTTGTCAAGACCATTTGGAAACGTTTAGGTGTCAATTCAGTCACCCCTCACTCTTCGAGACTCCCATGGAGACACACCCAGTCTGTCCTACCTTTCCTCATTAAACAATCCACTCATTCCTGGGATTAATTGAGTAAACCTCCTCTGAAACACCTCAATCAAATATAAATAATGAGATCAAAACTGCGCACAGTATGTGAGATATGGTCTCACCAATGCCACTGTATAGTGGCAGCCCGATGTTTAATTCCTCTCCTAATAAAGGTTAACATTCCACTAGCCTCCTTAATTACTCGCTGTACCTGCGTATTAACCTTTTGTGACTCTCTACACCAGGACACTGAGACCCCACTGCACTTAAGAATTCTGCACTCCTTCTCCATTTAACCTTATATGTGGCACCTCATCAATTACCTTCTGAAAATCCACGTACATCAATGGGCTCCTCCTTATCCCCAGTACACTTCTCCTTTAAAGAGCCACAGCAAATAAAGTCTGAAACAAAAACAGAGTATGCTGCAGAAACTCAGCAGGTCTGACAGCATCTGTGGAGAGAGAAACAGAGTTAACATTTCGAGTCCAGTACGACTCTTCCTCAGAATTTCAGTTGGAGTGTGGGACTCAAAATGTTAACTCTGTTTTTCTCCTCCATTTTTGTTTCAGATTTCCAGCATCCTCACTATTTTGGTTTTATTTTATGTCTCTTTAACAAAGCCTTGCAGCTTCTTCCTGATAACCTTGAGGTTTTCTGAGTGCGCAGTTATAACCTTCATAATGATCAATTCTAATCTCTTCGCCACCACAGGCACCAAGCTCATTGACCTATAGTCTCCTGGCTTTTCACCTCCCTTTGTTCCCAACCACAGCAGGTATATTGTTACCTGTCAGGCTGACGGAGCTTTCCCAGAATGGAGTAGGATTTTGAAAATTAACACCAGCACATCTGCTGCCACCCCTTTGAAGACCCGACGATAAAGTCCATCAGGACTCTGAGACTTGCCAGCTCACAGCTCCAGCAGTTAGTTTAGCATTGTGTCCCACATAATTGTAATTTGACTGAGGTACTCTCTCCCTTCCAACTACTGTTTACTGCTATGACTGGAATGTTTTTTGTATCCTGTATAGCAAAATATGTGTTCACTCATTACCATTCCCTTATCTTCTACTAATAATGCCACATTCCCACTTTCTAGAGTATCAACGCTCCCTTTACTTATTCTTATTCTGTTTAACTTTCTGTAGAAACTCTTGCTATCTGTTTTTATATTTCTAGCTAGCTCCCTCTCATCCTCTAATTCCTTCTTTCTCATATGCCTTTTAGTTAATCTTCCATTCCTCATTGCACAAGTACGTGCATTTTCCCCAAGTTTGATGCTGTCTTTAAATTTCTTCATTAACCACAGGTGATGGGATCCTCCCTTCACAGCAGGTATATACTTACTCTGAGAATTCTAAAATATACCTTTAAACATCTGCCACTGTATCTTTATTGAGATAGTTTGCCTGTTCACAGCATCAACCCCAGCTATCATGGCCACATAATCGCCCTTATTTAAGTTTAAAATACTAGTCTCAGACCCAATTGTCTCCCTTTCAAATCAAATGGAAAATTCATTAATGTTGTGGTTGCACAGAATGGCGAGAGTCGTTACCTCTAACCTTCCTTCCTCTCTCTATTATTACTGTCTGGAGGCAGCTGGATGTTCTTCCTCACACTAGAATTCAGAAGTCCTCCATTTTCAAGTGTTCTTGCATTCTCATAGCACCATACAAAAAGTAGTGGTCGTGGAGGATAGATTTTCAGACTGGAGGCCTGTGACCAGCAAGGATCGGTGCTGGGTCCACTGCTTTTCACCATTTATACAAATGATTTGATGTAAACATACAGGGTACAGTTAGTAAATTTGTAGATGACACCAAAATTGGAGGTGTAGTGGACAGCGAAGAAGGTTACCTCAGATTACAACAGAACTTTGATCAGATGGGATATTGGGCTGAGAAGTGGCAGATGAAGTTTAATTCAGATAAATGTGAGGTGCTGCATATTGGGAAAGCAAATCAGGGCAGGACTTATACACTTAATGGTAAGGTCCTGGGGAGTCTTGCTGAACAAAGAGACCTTGGAGTGCAGGTTCATAGTTCCTTGAAAGTGGAATCGCAGGTAGATAGGATAGTGAAGAAGGTGTTTGGTATGCTTTCCTTTATTGGTCAGAGTATTGAGTACAGGAGTTGGAAGGTCATGTTGGTTAAGCCACTTTTGGAATACTACATTTAATCAAAGTTTGTGAGAAGATTTGTAGCTCGGGTGTGCGTTGTTGTGGTTCTGTTCGCCAAGCTGGAAGTTTTTGTTGCAAACGTTTCGTCCCCTGGCTAGGCGACATCATCAGTGCTTGGGAGCCTCCTGCGAAGCGCTTCTTTGATGTTTCCTCCGGTGTTTATAGTGGTCTGTCCCTGCTGCTTCCGGTTGTCAGTTTCAGCTGTCTGCTGTAGTGGTTGGTATATTGGGTCCAGGTCGATGTGTTTGTTGATGGAGTTTGTGGATGAGTGCCATGCCTCTAGGAATTCCCTGGCTGTTCTCTGTCTGGCTTGCCCTATGATAGTAGTGTTGTCCCAGTCGAATTCATGTTGCTTGTTGTCTGCATGTGTGGCTACTAAGGATAGCTGGTCATGTCGTTTCGTGGCTAGTTGATGTTCATGTATTCGGATTGTTAGCTGTCTTCCTGTTTGTCCTATATAGTGTTTAGTGCAGTCCTTGCATGGGATTTTGTACACTACATTAGTTTTGCTCATGCTGGGTATCGGGTCCTTCGTTCTGGTGAGTTGTTGTCTGAGCGTGGCTGTTGGTTTGTGTGCTGTTATGAGTCCTAGGGGTCGCAGTAGTCTGGCAGTCAGTTCTGAGATGCTCCTGATGTATGGTAGTGTGGCTAGTCCTTTTGGTTCTGGTATGTCCTCGTTCCGTGGTCTTTCTCTTAGGCGTCTGTTGATGACGTTGCGCGGGTATCCGTTTTTGGCGAATACCTTGTATAGGTGTTCCTCTTCTTCTTTTTGCAGTTCTGGTGTGCTGCAGTGTGTTGTGGCCCTTCTGAATAGTGTCCTGATGCAGCTTTGTTTGTGTGTGTTGTGGTGGTTACTTTCATAGTTTAGGACTTGGTCTGTGTGTGTGGCTTTCCTGTATACCCTTGTAGTGAATTCTCCGTTCGGTGTTCTCTGTACCATCACGTCTAGGAATGGTTGTCCTTTTCTTCTTCTCTCGTGAATCGGATTCCTGCGAGTGTGGCGTTGATGATCCGGTGTGTGTTCTCTATTTCTGTGTTTTTAATGATTACAAACGTGTCATCGACATATCTGACCCAGAGTTTGGGTTGAATTTGTGGTAGGACTGTTTGTTCTAACCTTTGCATAACTGCCTCTGCTATGAGTCCCGAAATTGGTGATCCCATGGGTGTTCCGTTGATTTGTTCGTATATCTGGTTGTTGAATGTGAAGTGTGTTGTGAGGCACAAGTCCAGTAGTTTTAGTATGCTGTCTTTGTTGATCGGTTCAGCGTCCTGTTTTCTGTTCTGTATGTCCAGTAGGTTGGCTATTGTTTCTCTGGCTAGAGTTTTGTCAATCGAAGTGAACAGTGCCGTCACGTCGAATGATATCATGGTTTCTTCTTTGTCTATGTGTATATTTCTGATGATGTCCAAGAATTCCTGTGTTGATTGTATAGAGTGTCTGGATCCGCTGATCAGGTGTTTCAGTTTCTGCTGTAGTTCTTTAGCCAGTTTGTATGATGGTGTCCCTGGTAGTGATACTATGGGTCTGAGTGGGATGTCTGGTTTGTGCACTTTAGGTAATCCATAGAATCTGGGGGTGTTGTTGCTTTCAGGTTTCATTCTCTGTAGGTCAAACCTGGTTATCTGTCCGTTTTTTTGTAGATTCCTCAGTGTGTTGTTTATCCTATTGGTGAGCTGTGGGGTGGGGTCAAACTCCCTCTTTTGGTAGGTGTTGGTATCTGCAAGTAGTTGTTGTGCTTTTTGGATGTAATCAGATTTATCTCGGATGACCGTCATTCTGCCTTTATCTGCCAAATTCAACCCAAACTCTGGGTCAGATAGGTCGATGACACGTTTGTAATCATTAAAAACACGGAAATAGAAAAAACACACCGGATCATCAACACCACACTCACAGGAATCCGATTCACAAGAGAAGAAAAAAAGGACAACCAACTCCCATTCCTAGACGTGATGGTACAGAGAACACCGAACGGAGAATTCACTACAAGGGTATACAGGAAAGCCACACACACAGACCAAGTCCTAAACTATGAAAGTAACCACCCCAACACACACAAACGAAGCTGCATCAGGACACTATTCAAAAGGGCCACAACACACTGCAGTACACCAGAACTGCAAAAAGAAGAAGAGGAACACCTATACAAGGTATTCGCCAAAAACGGATACCCGCGCAACTTCATCAACAGATGCCTAAGAGAAAGACCACGGAACGAGGACATACCACAACCAAAAGGACTAGCCACACTACCATACATCAAGAGCATCTCGGAACTGACAGCCAGACTACTGCGACCCCTAGGACTCATAACGGCACACAAACCAACAGCCACGCTCAGACAACAACTCACCAGAACGAAGGACTCGATACCCAGCATGAGCAAAACGAATGTAGTGTACAAAATACCATGCAAGGACTGCACAAAACACTATATAGGACAAACAGGAAGACAGCTAACAATCCGCATACATGAACATCAACTAGCCACGAAACGACACGACCAGCTATCCTTAGTAGCCACACACGCAGACAACAAGCAACATGAATTCGACTGGGACAACACTACTATCATAGAGCAAGCCAGACAGAGAACAGCCAGGGAATTCCTAGAGGCATGGCATTCATCCACAAACTCCATCAACAAACACATTGACCTGGACCCAATATACCAACCACTACAGCGGACAGCTGAAACTGACAACCGGAAGCGGCAGGGACAGACCACTATAAACACCGGAGGAAACATCAAAGAAGCGCTTCGCAGGAGGCTCCCAAGCACTGATGATGTCGCCTGGCCAGGGGACGAAACGTTTGCAACAAAAACTTCCAGCTCGGCAAACAGAACCACAACAACTACATTTAATTCTAGACCCACTGCTATCAGAAAGATGTTGTGAAACTTGAAAGGGTTCAGGAAAGATTTGCAAGGATGTTGCCAGGGTTGGAGGATCTGAACTACAAGGAGAGGCTGAACAGGCTGGGGCTGTTTTCCCTGGAGCGTCGGAGGCTGAGGGGTGACCTTATAGAGGTTTACAAAATTATGAGGGGCATGGAGAGGATAAATAGATAAGATCTTTTCCCTGGGGTCAGGGAGTCCAGAACTAGAGGGCATAGGTTTAGGGTGAGAGGGGAAAGATTTAAAAGGGACCTGAGGGGCAAATTCCTCACACAGACGGTGGTGCGTGTATGGAATAAGCTGCCAGACGAAGTGGTGGAGGCTGGTATAATTGCAACATTTAAAAGGATGTATAAAAGGATGGGTATATGAACAGGAAGGGTTTAGAGGAATATGCTAGCAAATTGGAATAGGTTAATTTAGGATATTCGGGTGTCAGGACTCGCGCATTCTCCATTAGCACTGCAGTTTTGTAATGCCCTCCCTAGTCCGATAGCAGTGCGGCACAGTGGAACAGTGGGTGGCACGGTGGCACAGTGGTTAGCACCGTTGCTCACAGCGCCAGAGACCCGGGTTCAACTCCTGCCTCAGGTAACTGTCTGTGTGGAGTTTGCACATTCTCCCCGTTTCTTCCCACAGTCCAAAAACGTGCAGGTTAGGTGAATTGGCCACGCTAAATTGCCCATGAAGGGGTAAATGTAGGGGAATGGGTCTGGGTGGGTTGCGCATTGGCGGGTAGGTGTGGACTTGTTGGGCTGAAGGCCTGTTTCCACACTGTGAGTAATCTAATATAGAGTAATCTAATCTAATTTAGTCAGCATGGACAAGTTGGACCAAAGGCTTTGGTTCCGTGCTGTACATCTCTATGATTCTATGACTTGCCAGTCTCTGAACATGACTGTTAGTTATTGAGGACAGTGTACCCTTTGACTGAAGTTCTTGCCTATTGACTGGGGAGGACATTACAGAACTGCAGTGCTGACGGAGAATATTAATGAACATCAGGGTGCACTAGTCTGAGTCAGGACAAGGGAGATACACAGTGTTCAAATACAGGGTGCAGGCCTAATGTCACTCCAGGCCATACAGCCCCTCAAAGCCCAGACTTTACAGGAAGCCCTGGGAGTCTAATCCCAGCTGATGGTTGATGGAATCTCAAAAGAATTTTGCTGACTCTGACTGGGATACAGTTCCTGAAGGGGAAGACCCTCACTGGGACACAGTTCCTGAAGGGGCTGACTCACACTGGGATACAGTTCCTGAAGGGGCTGACTCTCACTGGGATACAGTTCCTGAAGGTGCTGACTCTCACTGGGATACAGTTCCTGAAGGTGCTGACTCTCACTGGGATACAGTTCCTGAAGGGGCTGACTCACACTGGGATACAGTTCCTGAAGGTGCTGACTCTCACTGGGATACTGTTCCTGAAGGTGCTGACTCTCACTGGGATACAGTTCCTGAAGGGGCTGACTCTCACTGGGATACAGTTCCTGAAGGTGCTGACTCTCACTGGGACACAGCTCCTGAAGGTGCTGACTCTCACTGGGACACAGCTCCTGAAGGGGCTGTCTCTCACTGGGATACAGTTCCTGAAGGTGCTGACTCTCACTGGGATACAGTTCCTGAAGGGGCTGACTCTCACTGGGATACAGTTCCTGAAGGTGCTGACTCTCACTGGGACACAGCTCCTGAAGGTGCTGACTCTCACTGGGACACAGCTCCTGAAGGGGCTGTCTCTCACTGGGATACAGTTCCTGAAGGTGCTGACTCTCACTGGGACACAGTTCCTGAAGGTGCTGACTCTCACTGGGACACAGCTCCTGAAGGGGCTGACTCTCACTGGGACACAGTTCCTGAAGGTGCTGACTCTCACTGGGACACAGCTCCTGAAGGGGCTGACTCTCACTGGGACACAGTTCCTGAAGGTGATGACTCTCACTGGGATACAGTTCCTGAAGATGCTGACTCTCACTGGGATACAGTTCCTGACGATGCTGACTCTCAATGGGATACATTCCTGAAGGGGCTGTCTCTCACTGGGACACAGCTCCGGAAGGTGCTGACTCTCAATGGGATACAGTTCCTGAAGGTGTTATCTCTCAATGGGATACATTCCTGAAGGGGCTGACTCTCGCTGGGATACAGTTCGTGAAGGTGCGGACTCTCACTGGGATACAGTTCCTGAAGGCGCTGAGTCTCACTGGGATACAGTTCCTGAAGGTGCTGACTCTCACTGGGATACAGTTCCTGAAGGGGCTGACTCTCACTGGGATACAGTTCCTGAAGGGGCTGACTGTCACTGGGACACAGTTCCTGAAGTTGCTGACTCTCACTGGGATACAGTTCCTGAAGGTGCTGACTCTCACTGGGATACAGTTCCTGAAGGGACTGACTCTCACTGGGATACAATTCCTGAAAGTGCTGACTCTCACTGGGACACAGTTCCTGAAGGGGCTGACTCTCACTGGGATACAGTTCCTGAAGGGGCTGACTCTCACTGGGATACAGTTCCTGAAGGGACTGACTCTCACTGGGATACAATTCCTGAAAGTGCTGACTCTCACTGGGACACAGTTCCTGAAGGGGCTGACTCTCAGTGGGATACAGTTCCTGAAGGGGCTGACTCTCAGTGGGATACAGTTCCTGAAGGGGCTGACTGTCACTGGGATACAGTTCCTGAAGGTGCTGACTCTCACTGGGATACAGTTCCTGAAGGTGCTGACTCTCACTGGGATACAGTTCCTGAAGGGGCTGACTCTCACTGGGATACAGTTCCTGAAGGGGCTGACTGTCACTGGGATACAGTTCCTGAAGGTGCTGACTCTCACTGGGATACAGTTCCTGAAGGGGCTGACTCTCACTGGGACACAGTTCCTGAAGGTGCTGACTCTCACTGGGATACAGTTCCTGAAGGTGCTGACTCTCACTGGGATACAGTTCCTGAAGGGGCTGACTCTCACTGGGATACAGTTCCTGAAGGTGCTGACTCTCACTGGGATACAGTTCCTGAAGGGGCTGACTCTCAGTGGGATCCAGTTCCTGAAGGGGCTGACTCTCACTGGGATGCAGTTCCTGAAGGGGCTGACTCTCACTGGGATACAGTTCCTGAAGGGGCTGACTCTCACTGGGATACAGTTCCTGAAGGGGCTGACCCTCACTGGGATACAGTTCCTGAAGGTGCTGACTCTCACTGGGATACAGTTCCTGAAGGGGCTGACTCTCACTGGGATACAGTTCCTGAAGGGGCTGACTCTCACTGGGATACAGTTCCTGAAGGGGCTGACCCTCACTGGGATACAGTTCCTGAAGGTGCTGACTCTCACTGGGATACAGTTCCTGAAGGTGCTGACTCTCACTGGGATACAGTTCCTGAAGGTGCTGACTCTCACTGGGACACAGTTCCTGAAGGTGCTGACTCTCACTGGGATACAGTTCCTGAAGGTGCTGACTCTCACTGGGATACAGTTCCTGAAGGTGCTGACTCTCACTGGGATACAGTTCCTAATGGGGCTGACTCACACTGGGATACAGTTCCTGAAGGGGTTGACTCTCACTGGGATACAGTTCCTGAAGGTGCTGACTCTCACTGGGATACAGTTCCTGAAGGTGCTGGTTAAGTAGCAGCATCAGAGCTCCCTGTCTCAGTCATTAAACCAAAGAACAGTCACAGCACAAACTGATTCGTATCGGCAGCAAGTGTGACCATCATATTAAATGCTTCTTTAAATGGGGCTTAACCATTTTTAAATTATTTATAATACTGTCTTAATGCAATAAGGTTCATTCAATCTGTTATTTAATTAGGAACTCTTCAGTGTTTAATAAAATAATTGAATTAATAATCATACTGCCATCCCAACACAGGAACCATGCATGGGCGTGTAAGATTATCATCTCATCAACCTGATTTGGACAGCCTTTGTGTGAAAACTCTTTTGTGACTGTTATAACTTACTGTAATCGAATTCTGATTGGGATTCAGACAGACACCTTCAGCAATGAGTGTCACCACCAAATTAAGTAGCACATTATAAAGTCAGACTGTACAGTATTTGCTGGGGACTGTGTAGTGGAAGCTTTACTCTGTATCTAACCCTGTGCTGTCCCTGTCCTGGGAGTGTTTAGATCTCTTACAATTATAATCAGATAAATTCATAATGGACAACAAAGAGATGGCAAGCGAGTTGAACAAATCCTCTCTTCAGTGAGGAGGACACAAATAATCTTCAGAAACTGTTAGGGGACAGAGCGTCAAGCATGAAGGAGGAACTGAAGGAAATCCTTATTAATTTCGGGCAGCACGGTGGCTCAGTGGTTAGCAATGCTGCCTCACAGCACCAGGGACCTGGGTTCAATTCCCACCTCGGGCAACTGTCTGTGTGGAGTTTGCACGTTCTCCCCGTGTCTGCGTGGGTTTCCTCCCACAGTCCAAAGATGTACAGGTCAGGTGAATTGGCCAGGCTAAATTGCCTGTAGTGTTAGGTGCATTAGTCAGGGCTGAGTGTAGGAGAATGGGTCTGGGTGGGTTTCTCTCCGGAGGGTCGGTGTGGAATTGTTGGGCCGAAGGGCCTGTTTCTATGCTGTAGGGAATCTAATCTAAATCAGGAATTGCATCGGGGAAATTGATGGGATTAAACCCGCCAAGTCCCCAGAGCCTGATGCATCCCAGAGTACCTAAGGAAGTGGCCCTAGTAAGAGCAGAAGCATTTTCAGCGTTCCGCAGGCTCCGGAAGGATTCCATGAACTGGAGGGTCGCTAATGTAACCCCACTCTTTATAAAAGGAGGGAGAGAGAAAATGAGGAATTATTGGCTGGTTAATCTGACATCAGTGGTGGGGAAAATGCTGGAGTCAATCATTAAGGATGCATTTGGAAAGCAGCACCGGGGCGGCACGGTGGCTCAGTGGTTGGCACTGCTGCCCCACAGCACCAGGGTTCCAGGTTCGATTCCAGCCTCGGGCGACTGACTGTGTGGAGTTTGCACATTCTCCCCGTGTCTGCGTGGGTTTCCTCCGGGTGCTCCGGTTTCCTCCCACAGTCCAAAGATGTGCAGGTTAAGTGAATTGGCCATGCTAAATTGCCCGTAGTGTTAGGTGCATTAGTCAGAAGGAAATGGTTCTGGGTGGGTTAGTCTTCGGAGGGTCAGTGTGGACTTGTTGGGACGAAGGGCCTGTTTCCACACTGTAGGGAATCTAATATAAAGCAGTGACAGAATCAGTTGTCAACATGGGAAGTCATGCTTGACAAATCTTGGTGGAATTTCTTTTGTGGATATGACCAGTAGAGCAGACGATGGTGAATCAGTACGTATCGTGTATCTGGACCTACAAAAGGCTTTTGACAAGGCTCTACACAAGACATTAGGAAGGAAAATTATAGCTAATGGTATTAGAGGTAACGTATTAACATGGATAGAGAACTGGTTGGCAGAGTGTTAGAATAAACGGGTCCTTTTCAGAGTGACAGGTAGTGACAAGTGGGGTACCGCAGGGTTCAGTACTGGGACCCCAGCTGTTCACAATATACATTAATGATTTGGACGAAGGAATTGAATGCCATATCTCCAAATCTGCAGATGACACGAAGCTGGATGGCAGTGTGTGCTATGAGGGAGATGCTAAGAGGCTGCAGGGTGACTTGGGCAGACTGGCTGAGTGGGCAAATACTTGGCAAATGCAATATAACGTGGATCAATGTGAGGTTATCCACACTGGTGATGATAAAAGGAAGGCAGATTATTATCTGAATGGTGGCAGTGTAGGAAAAGGTGAGACCTGGGTGTCATGGTGGAACAGTTGCTGAAGGTTGACATGTAGGTGCAGCAGGCAGTGAGGACATGCTGGCCTTCATAGTGAGAGGATTTGAATATCGGAGTAAGGATGTCTTGCTGCTGTTGTACAGGACCTTAGTGAGGCCACATTTTGAGTATTGTGTGCAGTTTTGGTCTCCTAATCTGAGGAAGGCCATTCCTGTTATTTAGGATTTCCTGAAGAAGGGCTCATGCCCGAAACATCGATTCTCCTGCTCCTTGGATGCTGCCTGACCTGCCGTGCTTTTCCAGCAACACATTTTCAGCTCTGGATCTCCAGCATCTGCAGTCCTCACTTTCTCCTATTTAGGAGGTCTAGCCAAGATTCACCATTGGCTGGGGGCGGGGATCCCCAACAGCAGGGATACAAGTGCGAGGCTGGGAGGAGATACAGTAAAGTGAAGAGATAGGTCAGGCTGGAATACGACAGGGAGCGAGGAATCCCTGTTGGATTAAAGTGCATTTATTTTCATGCAAGAGAGATGACGGGTAAGGCCGGTGAACTCAGGGTGTGGTTAGGTACGTGGGACTGGGATATTATAACCATTACACAAACATGTCTAAGGGAGGGACAGGATGGCAGCTTAATGTGCCAGGGTACAGGTGCTTTAGGCCGGACAGAGCTGGTGGAAGGAGGGGAGGGGGAGTTGCATTTTTGATTAAGTCGAGTATCACAGCAGTAATCAGAGATTAAATAACTGATGGGTCATTCAGTGAGGCTTTGTGGGTGGAGCTAAGAAATAAGAAGGGAATGGCGATGCTATTGGGATTGTACTATAGGCCCCCAAATAGTCAACGGGAATTAGAGGAACAACATGCAGGGAAATTGAGGAGACCTGCAGAAGCAATAGGGTTTTCATAGTCGGAATTTTAGTTTTCCTAATATAGACTGGGACTGCCAGAACGTTAAGGGTTTAGATGGGGTGGAATTTATTAAGTTTGTCCAGGAAAGTTTCCTCAAGCAGTATATAGAGGGTCCCACTCAGAAAGGGGCAAAACTCAACCTACTCTTGGGAAATAGGGCAGGACAGGTGATGGAGGTGACAGTGAGGGAGCACTTTGGGACCAGTGACCATAGTTCTACTAATTTTTAAATTGTTATGGAGAGTGACAAAACTGGTTCACAGGCTCAAGTTCTAAATTGGGACAAGGTGAATTTTGATGGAATTGGACAGGAGCTTACAGGGGTTGATTGGATCAGTTTTTTTGCAGGCAAAGGGACCTCTGGCAACTGGGAGGCCTTTAAAAGTGAGATAGCTGGAGTTCAAGCTCTGTACATTCCTGTGAGGGTGAAGGGAAAGATAGGCAGAAGCAGGGAACCCTGGATGACAAGAGATCTTGAGGCTTTGACCAAAAAAAAGGAGGCATGGCTCAGGTACAGGCAGCTGGGATCAAGAGAATCCTTGGAGGCACGTAAGGAATACAGGAGTTTACTGAAGAAGGAAATCATGACGGCAAAAAGTGGGCATGAGATAGCCTTGGAAAATTAGGGTGAATCCAAAAGGTTCTTTAAATATATTAAAGGAAAAAAAATAACTAGAGAGAGAATAGGGCCCTTGGAGGTCCAAAGTGGACATGTATGTGTAGAACCGCAGGAGATGGGTGAGATCCTCAATGAATATTTCTCCTCTGTGTTTACCATGGAGACTTGAGAACTTGGGGAAGTTAGTGGTGATACCTTGGGGGACAGTCTGTGTCACAGCAGATGAGGTGTTGGATGTATTAGAATATATGAAGGTGGATAAATCTCCTGGTCCTGACCAGATATATCCAAGAACACTGCAAGGGACAAGAGAAGAAATTGTGGGGTCGTGGCTGATACTTTTGCCTCATCATTAGCCATGGGTGAGGTCCCAGAAGACTGGAGGGTAGTGAATGTTGTGCCCTTATTCAAGAAGGGCTACAAAGAAAAATCTGGGAACTATAGACCAGTAAGCCTAACATCTGTGGTGGGTAAGTTACTTGAGATGATTCTGAGAGATACATGCATTTGGAAAGACAGGGTTTGAATGGGAGTAGTCAGCATGGCTTTGTGAGTGGCAGATCATGCCTCACAAATTTGTTAGAGTTCTTTGATATAGTGACCAGGAAGGTTGATGAGGACAGGGTGGTAGACGTGGTCTGTATGGATTTCAGTAAGGCCTTTGATAAGGCTCCACATGGTAGGCTGCTCTGGAAGGTAAGATCACATGGAATCCAGGGGGAGCTGGCAAATTGGATACACAACTATCTTGATGGTAGGAAGCAGAGGGTAATAGTGGAAGGTGCTTGTCGGACTGGAGGCCTGTGACTAATGGAATGCCTCAGGGGTTGGCGCTGGGCCCATTACTGTTTGTTATCTATATCAATGATTTGGATGAGAATGTACAAGGCATGATTAGTAAGTTTGGGGATGACACTGAAATAGGTGGGACAGTGAGGAAGGTTTTCAGAGATTGCAGCAAGACCTGGGGAAGTGGGCCGAGAAATGGCAAATGGAGTTTAATATCAATAAGTGTAAAGTCTTACATTTTGGAAAGTTAAATCAAGGTGGGAGTTTCATGGTGAATGGTAGGGCCTTAAGGAGTGTAGTGGAACAGATGGTGATAATAGTAGTGTTGTCCCAGTCGAACTCATGTTGCTTGTCATCTGTGTGTGTGGCTACTAAGGATAGCTGGTCTAAGGACAACAACTCACCAGGACGAAGGACCTGATACCCAGCATGAGCAAAACTAATGTAGTGTACAAAATTCCATGCAAGGACTGCACAAAACTCTACATAGGACAAACAGGAAAACAGCTAACAATTCGCATCCATGAACACCAACTAGCCACAAAACGACACGACCAGCTATCCTTAGTAGCCACACACGCAGATGACAAGCAACATGAATTCGACTGGGACAACACTACTATTATAGGACAAGCCAAACAGAGAACAGCCAGGGAATTCCTAGAGGCATGGCACTCATCCACAGATTCAATCAATAAGCACATCGACCTGGACCCAATATACCGGACACTGCAGCGGACAGCTGGAACTGACAACTGGAAGCGGCAGATTCAAATCACTACGAATGCCAGAGGAAAGATCACAGAAGCGCTTCACAGGAGGCTCACAAGCACTGAGGATGTCACCTAGACAGGGGACGAAACGTCTGCAACACAAATTCCCAGCTCGGCGAACAGAACCACAACAACGAGCACCCGAGCTACAAATCTTCTCACAAACTTTGAACTTTTTTCTTTAGCGTGTAGGAGACTAAGGGGGGACCTAATAGAAGTGTATAAGACCATGAGAGCCATGGATAGGGTGAATGCATTCAGTCTTTTTCCCAGGATTGGGGAATCGAGGACTAGAGGGCATCAGGTTAAGGTTAGAGGGGAAAGAATAAATGGGAACGTGAGGGGTGACTTATTTACCCAGAGGGTGGTACGCATATGGAATGAGCTGCCAGTGGAAGTGGTAGAGGGGGGTACATTAACAACATTTAAAAGGCATTTGGACAAATACATGGATAGGAAACGGTTTAGAAGGATATGGGCCAAGTGCAGGGAAATGGGGTTAACATGGACGGACATTTTGGTCAGGATGGGCCAGTTGGGGTCAAAGGGCCTGTCTCTGTAGGACTGTATGACTGATTGACTGTATTGACAGACTGATTCCTGGGACGGCAGGACTGACATATGAGGAAAGTCTGGATGGACTGAGCTTGTACTCACTGGAATATAGAAGAGTGAGGGGGAATCTCACAGAAACACAAAATTCTGATGGATCCGGACAGGCTCAATGCAGGAAGAGTGTTCCTGATGTTGGGGAAGTCCAGAACTAGGGCTCGCAGTCTAAGAATAAGGGGTACACCATCCAGGATTGAGATGAGGAAGAATTTCTTCACTCAGGGAGTTGGGAACCTGTGGAATTCTCTCCCACGGGAAGCTGTTTCGGCCAGTGCATTAGATACATTCAAGAGGGAGCTGGAAATTGCCCTTGTGCCTAAAGGGATCAAGGGGTATGGGGAGAGGACAGAAATGGGATACCGAGATTGCTTAATCAGCCATAATCATGTTGAATGGTGGGGCAGGCTTGAAGGGCTGAATGGCCTACTCCTGCATCTATTTTCCATATTTCTATGTGTTCCATGGGGACAGTTTACTCTGTATCTTACCCCGTGCTGTCCCTGTCCTGGGAGTGTTTGATGGGGACAGTGTAGAAGGAGCTTTACTCTGTATCTAACCCCATGCTGTCCCTGTCCCTGGAGTGTTTAATGGGGGACAGTGTAGAGGGAGCTTTACTCTGTATCTAACCCTGTGCTGTCCCTGTCCTGGGAGTGTTTGATGGGGACAGTGTAGAGGGAGCTTTACTCTGTATCTAACCCTGTGCTGTCCCTGTCCTGGGAGTGTTTGATGGGGACAGTGTAGAGGGAGCTTTACTCTGTATCTAACCCTGTGCTGTTCCTGTCCTGGGAGTGTTTGATGGGGACAGTGTAGAGGGAGCTTTACTCTGTATCTAACCCCGTGCTGTCTCTGTCCTGGGAGGGTTTGATGGGGACAGTGTAGAGGGAGCTTTACTCTGTATCTAACCCTGTGCTGTCCCTGTCCTGGGAGTGTTTGATGGGGGGACAGTGTAGAGGGAGCTTTACTCTGTATCTAACCCTGTGCTGTCCCTGTCCTGGGAGTGTTTGATCCTGATCCAGTGTTAATATCCCTGAACTTGATGAACATCCAAAGGAAAGCTCCAGGATTAAATAATGAAACATCAAAACAAAGCGTGTCACCCTGTGGCAACTGAACCGTGGGTACAGCTTCAAACTCAGTGGGGTCACTGTCTGAGCACTGGGGTCCCTTCTTGGTTACGTTAACTTGTATGTGGCTCTATTATAATAACACAAGTCTGATAATCTATCATTACTGAATCGCACAGTTCTATTATCAAGGGGAAATTACGACAATATATTCCATGCTTTACTCCTGTGGCAGTTTGCAAACAAAGGCGACTATGTAATGGAGTCTATAAATCAGAAACCCAATAAACAGAAATGAAACAAGCTTGGGTATATAACAAAGATTTAAATAACATATTGCTTATTGAGCTGAATTCAGCCCTCAGCTATCTGGCTTTTATTTTTATCATCTACTGTTAAATTATTCAGTCTCCCAGTTTGACAAGGTCCATGTTCCTGCTCCACTTATGTTGCTACAGTTTCAAGATTTCATTTTCCACAGCATCAGGCGTATGAAAATAGAGATTTTATTTAAATTTTACATCACATTGACTCTCACTGGGGTACAGTCCCACACACACACTGACTCTCAGTGGGGTACAGTCCCACACACACACTGACTCTCACTGGGGTACAGTCCCACACACACACTGACTCTCACTGGGGTACAGTCCCACACACACGCTGACTGTTACTGAGGTAGTCCCACACACATGCTGACTGTCACTGAAATACAGTCCCACACACACTGACTCTCACTGGGGTACAGTCCCACACACACACTGACTCTCAGTGGGGTACAGTCCCACACACACACTGACTCTCACTGGGGTACAGTCCCACACACACACTGACTCTCACTGGGGTACAGTCCCATACACACGCTGACTGTTACTGAGGTAGTCCCACACACATGCTGACTGTCACTGAAATACAGTCCCACACACACTGACTCTCACTGGGGTACAGTCCCACACACACACACTGACTCTCACTGGGGTACACTCCCACACACACTGGCCCTCACTGGGGTACAGGCCCACACACTGACTCTCACTAGGGGACAGTCCCACACACTGACTCTCACTGGAGTACAGTCCCACACACACACTGACTCTCAGTGGGGTACAGTCCCACACACACACTGACTCTCACTGGGGTACAGTCCCACACACACACTGACTCTCACTGGGATACAGTCCCACACACACGCTGACTGTTACTGAGGTAGTCCCACACACATGCTGACTGTCACTGAAATACAGTCCCACACACACTGACTCTCACTGGGGTACAGTCCCACACACACACACTGACTCTCACTGGGGTACACTCCCACACACACTGGCCCTCACTGGGGTACAGGCCCACACACTGACTCTCACTAGGGGACAGTCCCACACACTGACTCTCACTGGAGTACAGTCCCACACACACACTGGCCCTCACTGGGGTACAGGCCCACACACTGACTCTCACTGGGGGACAGTCCCACACACTGACTCTCACTGGGGTACAGTCCCACACACACACTGACTCTCAGTGGGGTACAGTCCCACACACACACTGACTCTCACTGGGATACAGTCCCACACACACACTGACTCTCACTGGAATACAATCTCACACACACAGACTCTCACTGGGGGACAGTCCCACACACACACTGACTCACACTGGGGTACAGTCCCACACACACTGACCATCACTGGGGGACAGTCCCACACACACTGACTCTCACTGGGGTACAGTCAGACACACACACTGACTTTCAGTGGGGTACAGTCCCACACACACGCTGACTATCACTGAGGTACAGTCCCACACACACGTTGACTGTCACTGAGATACAGTCCCACACACATTGACTCTCAGTGGGGTACAGCCCCACACACACACTGACTCTCAGTGGGGTACACACCCACACAGTGTGTATGGGACTGTACCCCAGTGAGAGTCAGTGTGTGTGTGGGAGTGTACCCCACTGAGAGTCAGTGTGTGTGTGGGAGTGTATGCCACTGGGAGTCAGTGTGTGTGGGAGTGTACGCCAGTGAGAGTCAGTGTGTGTGGGAGTGTACGCCAGTGAGAGTCAGTGTGTGTGGGACTGTACCCCAGTGATAGTCAGTGTGTGTGTGGGACTGTATCCCAGTGAGAGTCAGTGTGTGTGGGACTGTACCCCAGTGATAGTCAGTGTGTGTGGGACTGTATTTCAGTGACAGTCAGCATGTGTGTGGGACTGTACCCCAGTGAGAGTCAGCGTGTGTGTGGGACTGTACCCCAGTGAGAGTCAGTGTGTGTGTGGGACTGTACCCCAGGGACAGTCAGTGTGTGTGTGGGAGTGTACGCCACTGGGAGTCAGTGTGTGTGGGAGTGTACCCCAGTGAGAGTCAGTGTGTGTGGGTGTGTAGTTTAAAATTGTGTAGCTGGAAAAGCGCAGCAGGTCAGGCAGCATTAAAGGAACAGGAGAATCGACATTTCAGGCATAATCCCTTCTTCGGTGTTATGCCCGAAACATCGATTCTCCTGCTGCATTGATACTGCCTGACCTGCTGCGCTTTTCCAGCAACACATTTTTAAGCTCTGATCTCCAGCATCTGCAGTCCTCACTTTCTCCTGTGTGGGACTGTACCCCACTGAGAGTCAGTGTGTGTGCGACTGTACCCCACTGAGAGTCAGGGTGTGTGGGAGTGTACCTCAGTGACAGTCAGTGTGTGTGGGTGTGTAGCTTAAAAATATGTTGCTGGAAAAGCGCAGCAGGTCAGGCAGCGTCAAAGGAGCCGGAGAATCGACATTTCTGGCATAATCCCTTCTTCGGTGTTATGCCCGAAACGTCGATTCTCCTGCTGCATTCATGCTGCCTGACCTGCTGCGCTTTTCCAGCAACACAGTTTTAAGCTCTGAGCTCTAGCATCTGCAGACCTCACTTTCTCCTGTGTCGGTGTGTACCCCAGTGAGAGTCAGTGTGTGTGTGGGACTGTACCCCAGTGAGAGTCAGTGTGTGTGGGACTGTACCCCAGTGAGAGTCAGTGTGTGTGTGGGACTGTACCCCAGTGAGAGTCAGTATGTGTGTGGGACTGTACCCCAGTGAGAGTCAGTGTGTGTGGGAGTCTACCCCACTGAGAATCAGTGTGTGTGTGGAACTGTCCCCCAAACACGCTGACTGTCACTGAGATACAGTCCCACACACACTGACTCTCACTGAGATACAGTCCCACACACACTGACTCTCACTGAGATACAGTCCCACACACACTGACTCTCACTGGGGTACAGTCCCACACACACTGACTCTCACTGGGGTACAGTCCCACACACACTGACCCTCACTGGGGTACAGTCCCACACACACTGACTCACACTCGTGGACAGTTCCACACACACACACTGACTCTCACTGTGGGACAGTCCCACACACTGACTCTCACTGGGGTACACTCCCACACACACTGACTCTCACTGGGCTACACTCCCATACACACTGACTCTCACTGGGGTACAGTCCCACACACACACAGACTCTCACTGGGGGACACTCCCACACACACACTGACACTCACTGGGGTACAGTCCCACACATACACTGACTCTCAGTGGGGTTGACTCCCACACAAACTGACTCTCACTGGGGTACAGTCCCACACACACACTGACTCTCACTGGGGTACACTCCCACACACACTGAGTCCCAGTGGCGTACACTCCCACACACACACTGACTGTCACTGGGGTACAGTCCCACACACACACTGACTCTCACTGGGGTTCAGTCCCACACACACTCACTGACTCTCAGTGGGGTACAGTCCCACACACACACTGACCCTCACTGGGGGACAGTCCACACACACACTGACCCTCACTGGGGTACAGTCCCACACACACACTGACTCTCACTGGGGTACACGCCCACACACACTGATTCTCACTGGGGTACAGTCCCACACACACACTGACCCTCACTGGGGTACAGTCCCACACACACACTGACCCTCACTGGGGGACAGTCCCCCCCACACACACTGACATTCACGGTCTACAGTCCCACACACACACTGACTCTCAGTGGGGTTGACTCCCACACACAATGACTCTCACTGGGGTACAGTCCCACACACACACTGACTCACACTCGTGGACAGTTCCACACACACACACTGACTCTCACTGTGGGACAGTCCCAAACACTGACTCTCACTGGGGGACAGTCCCACACACACACTGACTCTCACTGGGCTACACTCCCATACACACTGACTCTCACTGGGGTACAGTCCCACACACACACAGACTCTCACTGGGGGACACTCCCACACACACACTGACACTCACTGGGGTACAGTCCCACACACACACTGACTCTCAGTGGGGTTGACTCCCACACACACTGACTCTCACTGGGGTACAGTCCCACACACACACTGACTCTCACTGGGGTACACTCCCACACACACTGACTCCCAGTGGCGTACACTCCCACACACACACTGACTGTCACTGGGGTACAGTCCCACACACACACTGACTCCCAGTGGCATACACTCCCACACACACACTGATACTCACTGGGGTACAGTCCCACACACACACTGACTCTCACTGGGGTTCAGTCCCACACACACACTGACTCTCAGTGGGGTACAGTCCCACACACACACTGACCCTCACTGAGGGACAGTCCCACGCACACACTGACCCTCACTGGGGGACAGTCCCACACACACTGACATTCACTGGTGTATAGTCCCACACACACACTGACTCTCAGTGGGGTTGACTCCCACACACAATGACTCTCACTGGGGTACAGTCCCACACACACACTGACATTCACTGGGGTACACTCCCACACACACTGACTGCCAGTGGTGTACACACCCACACACACACTCACTCACTGGGGTACAGTCCCCCGCACACTGACTCTCACTGAGGTACAGTCCCACACACACTGACTCTCACTGGGGTACAGTCCCACACACTGACTCTCACTGAGGTACAGTTCCACACACACTGACTCTCACTGGGGTACAGTCCCACACACACACTGACCCTCACTGGGGGACAGTCCCACAAACACACTGACATTCACTGGGGTACTGTCCCACACACACACTGTCCCTCACTGGGGGACAGTCCCACACACACACTGACAGTCACTGGGGTACAGTCCCACACACACACTGACTCTCACTGGGGTACAGTCCCACACACTGACTCTCACTGGGGTACAGTCCCACACACACACTGACCCTCACTGGGGGACAGTCCCACACACACACTGTCCCTCACTGGGGTACAGTCCCACACACACACTGTCCCTCACTGGGGGACAGTTCCACACACACACTGACTCTCACTGGGGTACAGTCCCACACACTGACTCTCACTGGGGTACAGTCCCACACACACACTGACCCTCACTGGGGTACAGTCCCACACACACACTGTCCCTCACTGGGGTACAGTCCCACACACACACTGACTCTCACAAGGGGACAGTCCCACCCAATGCCAATTCACACTGGTCCAATGATGGTGCATTGCAATTTCTCTACCACTGGGTTACAGGTCGGGGTCTGCTGGTGTCTCTCTAATGTCTGTCAATTGTCAGAGAAATCAACAGTCTCTCTTGTCTGGGTGGAATGGTCCATTCTCTGAGCTGTTTGATTTTCAGGAAGGGCCATGGAGCATTTGGAGTCTGTCTGTGTGTCTGTCAGCCCGAGCCTGTATCCTCAGTGTGGGATCGGCTCTCGGTTTACTCCTCCCTGTTCACTCTGAGCAGTGTTGTGATTGTGTCTGTGCAAGAATGGGCAGCTTGCTCTGCTCTGCCAATGATGTCAGATCTGCAGGGATCTGACAATCAAATTGGTAGCAATGGTTTCCATGGCAACACAGAGTACCGGGCCCAAGGGGTTGCATTACGTACCAGCTTCTTAAAGGTAAATTTTCTGACGTGGTAGTGATCCTGTCACCGTGCACCTTTCTCCATCTAATGCGTAAGACACACTCACTACCACATGCCCCATCCACCTACCCCCTTTCCCCACCCCCACCATCTCTGCAGAGTGACGCAGATTATATTCCCCCTGGGGTTGCCAATTCTGGCTCGGGTTATTTCTGGAGGTTTCTACACACGCCACCATCACCAGACACAGCCCATTGGCCACAGAAAATGTCCACCGTCACATCTCCACTTACTGGCTGGTTCTTGACCAGTGGAGAGTGCGGACTGGACCCCTCTCTGAACTGATTCTACCAGCCGGGGTAAAGGTGGGGGGTGGCAGGGGTCTCCTGGCTGTGGGGCGAGTGAGCGTTTCGCACAGAAGCCAGCGTCAGCTGCCTGTCAGTGAGGTCGGGCCAGCGGCAAAGAGATGGCACCTGAAGAGTGATGACTCCGACATTGATGAGTTTGGCACAGATGGCAGTGAGCTGGTGGAGGAGGGGATGGTACTGGTGTCATTGGTGAGATTGCTCCGGGACTCAGAACGTACAGTGAAGTTCATGGAACAAAGATGGTCTATCTTTCAGGTCTATCTCTCTGTTCTTTTTACCCTTAAACTATCCAAAATAGCATCAGATTGTGGTAATAGTTGAATACTGTCACTGTATTTTACTGTATGATTCACTGTAAATAATAAACCATTCAGAATGACTGACAATGCCCATGAAAATGAACACAGCCACAACATTTTGTCTATTCTCAGTCAGGTTTACCTCTTGGATAACCTTTCGTTCCTGGGGCATTGAGTTTTCTGATGGAGTGAATACCTGAAGCAGCTGAGATACCCTGGGTCTCTGCTCTATCACTAATCCTTCCCCTCAATATTAATCCTCAAAACTGGAGGAGGCCATCCCACACAGTGTCCGAGACAGAAACCCGGCTCAAGCCACACAAACAGAATCGCTTTATTACGTCTTACTTAAGAGCTAGTTACAGAATGTCTGAATCAGGTGAGAATCCATGGTAAGACTTCAGGTGAGATTTCAGATCAGCTTCACATTCCTGTACTTGAACCAGACTCCCACCAGGACCAGGTGGCACACATACGATAGGGAGTGAGGAGTAGTGCACAGAATGGATTAGTTCCTCCTGCAATCACTTATTTATCAACCCTACTGCCAGAGCTAATCTCACAATGTAAATTAACCCTTTCAAATTCTCACTGTCCTAGGCAGCATGACCCATCCTGCTTTGGGGCACATCCCTCTCCAGTGATGGACACACAGCAAGTGACAGGTATTCATGAAGCCATTGCCCCTGAGAAATTGCAGACTGGACTATCCCCTTGGCTGCTGCATGTTCTTCGATTTTGCTCATTCCTGAACTTCATCCAACCATCCTCCAACATCGACAGGATCACACTGACTCTCCATGACGCTCATAGTCTATCAGGCTCTCCAGACAAGGGGGTTCACAAACATGGTCATCGATAGCACAATCCATCACACTCAGACAATGGGATAAGGCAATGACTGTCCAAGGACGTTGGACTCATCAACGATCCTCACACCCTGACAACCAAGGACCGACCTTGTTACATTTCAGCTCTGTATTGAGTTTTCACTTACTTTGTTCCTGTTAGAGTGAAAGGTGGGATTAGAGAGCATTCTCTAAATCTTGGCTGAATAAAGTTATTTAGGTTCTAGTGAAGAATAAAAAAGAATCACACATAGGACACAGACAACTGGGTTCAAATGAATCTCTTGAAGAGAATAAAGAGTGTAAGGGGCACTTTTAAAAGGGGGATCAGGAGGGTAAAGAGGGGATACAAGATAGTCTTGGCAAATAATGTTAAGGATAATCCAAAGAAATTCTACAAGTACATTCAGAGCAAGAGACCAAGAGAGAGAGTAGGACCCCTTAAAGATCAAAGAGGTTGTCTTTGCCTTGAACCTCAGGTGATGGGAGAGATATTAAATGAATATCTCATTTAATCAGTTTTTACTGTGGAGAAAGAAATGGAGGCTAGAGAACCCTGGGAAATAAATATCCATGTTTTGAAAACAATTCACATTACAGAAGAGGAATTATTGAAGGTTTTAGAAAATATAAAGGTGAATAAATCTCTGGGACCTGATCTAGTGTATCCCAGGATGTTGTGGGAGGACATTGTCGGGCCCCTTGCAGAAATATGTGTACCATCTATAAACAAGGGTGAAAGACCGGAGAACTGGAGGGTGCTTAATGTCGTGCATTTATTTAAGAAAGGCTGGAAGGAGAAACCTGGGAACTGTAGAGCTATGGGTCAGAATTCAACGGTGGGTAAGGTGTTGGAGGTGATTCTGAAAGATAGCATTTACATTCATTTGGAGAGGCAAGAACTAATTAGGGATAGTCAGTATGGCTTTGTACGAGGGAGATCATGTCTCACAAACCTGAATGAGATTTTTGAGAAAGTAACCAAAAAGATTGTTGAGATCAGTGGTGGACATTGTAACTTGGGCTGTGACTAGGTGCTGCACGGTAGACTAATCAAAAAAGTTGGGTCACGTGGGATTCTGGGTGAGCTTGTTAATTGGATACAGAATTGGTTTAACAGCAGGAGACAGAGAATGATGGTGGAGGGTTATTTTTCAGACTGGAGGCCAGTGACCACAGGAATCGGTACTTGGTCCACTTTTGTTTGTCATTTATATAAATGATTTGGATGAGAATTTAGGAGGCGTGGTTAGTAAGTTTGGGAACGACACCAATATCGGTGGTGTAGTGGACAGTGAAGAAAGCTATCTAAGGTTACAATGGGATCTTGATCAATTGGGTCAACGGGCTGAGGAATGGAAGATGGAGTTTAATTTGGATAAATGTGAGGTATTGCATTTTGGTACAACAACCAACAGTGGGGCTTATACAATTAAAGGTAGGGGCCTGGGTAGTGTTGTAGATCTAGGAGTTCAGCTACATAATTCTTTGAAATGTGTGTCACATGTAGACAGAGTAGTTAAGGAGGTGCTCAGCAAGTTTGTCTCTATTGCTCAGACCTTTGAACATAGGCATTGGCGTTATGTTGACAAGGCATTGGTGAGGCCTCTTCTGGAACCGTTCTGGTGTCACTATTATAGAAAGGATATTATTAAACTGGAGAGGGTTTCCCAGGATGTTGCCAGGAATGGAGGGTTTAAGTTATAAAAATAAACTGGAAAGATTGGAAACCTTTCACTGGAGTGTAGGAGGCTGAGGGGTGACCTTATTGAGGTTTATAAAATCATAAGGGGCAAAGATAAAGTGAATGGTAAAGGTCTTTCCCCTCCCCCCCCCCCCCCCTCCCCCGAGTAGGGTAGTTTATAACTAGGGGGCACCTTTTGTAAGATGAACGGAGGACGATTTGAAACAGACATGAGGGGCAATGTTTTTAACACAGGGAGTGGTTTCATACGTGGAATGAACTGCCAGAGGAAGTGGTGGATGCAGGGGCATCTGCAACATTTACAAAACATGTGGGTATGTGCATGAATGGGAAAGGTTTGGAAGGATAGCGTCCAGGAATAAGCAGGTGGAATAGTTTAATTTGGGATTATGGTCAATGTGGACTGGGGATCAAGGGATCTGTTTCCATGCTGTATGACTCTCTGACCTCTCTATCCCGCTTTTCGGATACTGTGTCGAACCATCATGGTTGCCTATGGCTTGGGTCATCACAGCCAATTTCTCCTTTTATTGCAAAGTGTCAGAATATGTTTGATAATGACCCTGTGAGGCATATTGGGGTATCTTACTGTATTAAAGACACGACAGAAATGCAATGTTTTGCCATTGGAAAAAAATATGACATGATCTAAATAAAATGCAAGATGCTCTCCACCCATTGGCACTCCCAACCTGGGTCCTGAGTCAATAGCTATTTTTTTTATTTTTCAAAAACAAATGATTGGTCATTATCCCATTATTGTCCATGGGATCTTGCTGTGTAAAGCTGTCTCCCATACTGCTTACAGCGTTACAGTGACTGTGATGGAGGTTAAGATGAGTGACTGCCCTTGACATCAGGGAGTCCTCGCAAAACTGGAATCGATGGGAATCAGTGGGAAAACTCTCTGCT
Organism: Chiloscyllium plagiosum; assembly: GCF_037043375.1. Classification (NCBI taxonomy): domain Eukaryota; kingdom Metazoa; phylum Chordata; class Chondrichthyes; order Orectolobiformes; family Hemiscylliidae; genus Chiloscyllium; species Chiloscyllium plagiosum. The sequence goes on from NW_028270180.1 coordinate 2,666,845, forward strand.
GGGAGGAGTCAGACCTGACACAGACAGAGGAAGATGGTGGTGGTTGTTGGAGGGTCAGTCACCTCAGCTCCAGGACACCTCTGCAGGAGTTCCTCAGGAGAGTGTCCTAGGCCCAACCATCTTCAGTTGTTTCAACAATGACCTTCCTTCCATTATAAGGTCAGAAGTGGGGATGTTGACTGATGATTACACAATGGTCAGCACTGTTCACCACTCCTCAGATACTGAAGCAGCCCGTGTCCAAATGCAGCAAGATCTGGACAAGTAACATTCACAACACAAATGCCAGGCTATGACCATCTTCTTCAAAAGAGAATCTAACCTTTGTCCTTTGGCATTCAATGGTATTGCCATCACTGAACCCCCTCCCAGGCATTAGCAACACCCAGGAGTAACTGTTGACCAGAAACTTAACTGGACTCACCACATAAACACAACAGCTACAAGAACAGGTCAGAGACTAGGAATCCTGCAGCAAGTAACTCATCTCCTGACACCTCAAAGCCTGTCCGCAAATCTCCAAGGCACAAGTCAGGAATGTGATTCTGGATGGGGGCAGCTCCAACAACACTCAAGAAGCTCGACACCATCCAGGACAAAGTAGCCGCTTGATTGGTACCACATCCAGCACCTTCAACATTCACTCCCTTCACGATTGGTATTCAGTCACAGCAGCGTGTACCGTCACAAGATGCACTGTTGGCTCCTCCAACAGCACCCTCCAAACCTGCAACACCTACTGCCTCATGGACAAGGGCAGCAGGTACATGGGAACATCACCCCCTGCAAGGTCCCCTCCAAGCCCCTCCCCATCCTGACTTGGAAATATATCGCTGTTCGTTCACTGTCACTGGGTCAAAACCCTGGAACTCCCTCTCTAACAGCATTGTGGATCTACCCTCAGCATATGGATTGCAGTGGTTCAAGAAGACAGTCAAGAGCAACTAGGGACAGGCAATAAATGCTGGCCCAGCCAGTGACATCCACATCCTATGAATAAAAAAAACTAAACATCAGAAATTCTGTCTTTACAGCTCAGTCTGTGAGGGTGACACAGCCTGAGTGCTGTCTTGCCTGGAGCCCAGTTTGAGCAGACTGCACACAGTCAGAACATAACTGTACACCACACAGTCTCCTTGTTTATGCATCAACTTCAAAGTCGTCACTTCATACTCACTGCCAATGCCTGCACTTCACTCGGAATGACAACTCTGAATGTCCCAGGGATAAGCGAAGCCTGTGAAAATGTGCCAACCACTCTTTAAGTCCTGCTGCTTTACAACTGTGCCAGTGAAAGCTTTCTGCTCAATCTTCTGCAAATGATCAGTGATTAGTAACAGCTCATTCTCCACAGCTTTAGCCTAAAGATAAATAGCTACTGCCGATGATTTTAATGCGGAATTGCTGATATTGACACATCCAACACCTGGGGTGTGTTGGTTTGAGTCATTGCTGCTCAGCCTGGAAGTCTGACAGGTCATAACATCGATTAATGGACAGCACTGAGTCTAGGCAGCATGGTAATTTGCTATTCTTTCCTCTTGTAAAGCAAGCTCATGACTACACTAATTCTAACGAGGTGTCCAAGAAGACTTTATTTGATGGAGTTAGTGCCAATGGGGAGTGATGGACGTCCGTGTTATACACGACAGGAGATAATGGCTGCTCTGTCAAGACAACAGTGTTCCCACAAACACCTCCGCCAATCAACGAAATTTCACAAGAGCTTACTTCAGTTTAACCAACTGCCTAGGGAATGATGAGAAAGAGCTGTCACCTGCAGTGGGTGCTGGGTAGGCTGACCTCAGACAGGGCCTTTGGTTATTTTAGCTTTCCATGGTTTGGGAGTAGAACCCTGGTGCTTTTGGATTCCAAAGGCCCAGTTTGTTCACATGGAGTTTGAATGAAGGGTTACTGGATTCTAACTCTGTTTCTCTCTCTCTGCAGCCGCTGCCAGTCTTGCTCAGTTTCTCCAGCACTGTCTCTGTTTTGTTTCAGATCTCCAGCTTCCACAGGAACTGGCACTGGCCTTGGCTGAGGGTTAATAAACCTCTGGTAGCCCAGTGACGGTCCTCCCAGTCTGTGTCCACAGACACAGCCCTCTACCTCATGCTCATGCTGAGAACAGGCCCTGAGCACAACTCTGCTGCCTGATGCCTCACCTGGAATATTGCCCACTCATGATGGGTGTGTGTGGGGGTGTGTGGGGATGAGTGATGATGGGTGTGTGGGGGGAGTGGGTGATGGGTGTGTTTGGGGTTGGGGTGATGGTGGGAGTGGGTGATGGGTGGGTGTGGGGTTGGGGTGATGGGTGTGTGTGGGGTTGGGGTGTTGGTGGGAGTGGGTGATGGGTGTGTGTGGGGGGTTGGGCTGTTGGTGGGTGTGGGTGATGGGTGTGTGTGGGGTTGGGGTGTTGGTGGGTGTGGGTGATGGGTGTGTGTGGGGTTGGGGTGTTGGTGGGAGTGGGCGCTGGGTGTGTGTGGGGTTGGGGTGTTGGTGGGTGTGGGTGAGGGGTGTGTGTGGGGTTGGGGTGATGGTGGGTGTGGGTGAGGGGTGTGTGTGTGGGGTTGGGGTGTTGGTGGGTGTGGGTGATGGGTGTGTGTGGGGTTGGGGTGATGGTGGGTGTGGGTGATGGGTGTGTGTGGGGTTGGGGTGATGGTGGGAGTGGGTGATGGGTGTGTGTGGGGTTGGGGTGATGGTGGGAGTGGGTGATGGGTGGGTGTGGGGTTGGGGTGATGGTGGGTGTGGGTGATGGGTGTGTGTGGGGTTGGGGTGTTGGTGGGAGTGGGTGATGGGTGTGTGTGGGGTTGGGGTGTTGGTGGATGTGGGGTTGGGGTGTTGGGGTGTTGCAGGGATGGGGGTCAGGGTGTTGAAGGAATCTCTCAGGAATGTGGACGTTGTGATCCTATCACCTTCCTGAGCTCTCAGTCTGAGACGGGCAGGCTATTGGTTCTGGGAAAAGTCATTTTTAATAAAACACAGAGGGAATGGGAGACACAGAGAGAGAGAGAAACAGACAGACAGAGAGAGAGGTGTCTGGGGATGTAAAATGATTTGTAACAAATATCCCCTATCTCTCTCCTTGTCTATGTGAAGCCCAGTTGATAAGATTAGGTCTATCAGGGACCAAATGGACAGACAAATGGTGAATATTCCACACCAGAGAGTTGCTCAGAAACCCAGATCATCTGTGAGACAGACAGAAGTGATTAAAACATCTCCAAAGTCCCCGTGAAGGGGTAACACACAAAGGCTAAATGCTCCAAAACCATCCACTGGACGGCAGGTTGGGGACTTCAAACCCAGCTCTGGGTAAAGAGGGAGTGCCAGGCCGGTGGGCTGAGGAGGGTGGGGGAGAGACAGATGTGGATGGTGTGGCTCCCAGACAGGAAGCTGTGAGCTGTGAGCTGTCAGAACCACAGGACAAAGACACAATCACATTGTCTCAGATACAGGACAGTGCCAGGGAATCGGGGATATCGAACCTCCTGGACAATCCTGCACACCATATTGAAGCACAGAATTGTTACAGGGCAAACTGAGGCCACTCAGCCCACTGTCCTTGCACCAGATCTATCACTGAGAGCCAATCCCCTGCCTTTTCCTTGTATATCATTTCTATCCAAATACCCATCCAAATGCTCGTCTTGAATGCCTCAGTTGAATTTGCCTCTCCCACCTTTCCAGGCTGTACATTCCACACCCCATCTACTTGCTGGGTGAGGAAGTTCTTTCTCACTTCACTCTTGCTTGACTTTCACATCATTTAAAATCCAAGTTCCTGTTCATTTTACCAGGGGGAAGGGGGCACAGTTTCTCCCTCTCTATTCTGTCCAGGACCACACCCCATCAGATCACCCTCTCCTTCTCTCCAAGGGGAACAGCCCCAATCTCTTCAATCCACCCTCATCTATTCAGTTTCTCATCCCTGGAAGAAAGAAAGGAGAGTAGATTTTTAAGAGGAGAATGATTGCAGGGACAGATGTTGAAGGCAGTCAGGATCTATAACCACCAATCAGAGCTAACAAATCCAACAGGCAACTCCGGAGAAACAGCTTTACCCCGTGAGTGGTGGGAATGTGGAATTCTCTCCCACAGCAGGAATCAATTCCGCGGGAGAATCCGGGTCATCATGAGGAAGCGGGAACACACCGAACTGTGACTGGGGGAGAGGAAGTAAAGCGAGAGGTGCAGCAGAGAGCCAGCAGGGATGAGTTGGGTTGAATGGCCTGTTTCTATGCTGTAAGGATATGGAGGACCTATACACAGAGCTATTAATACAAATGCATGATGGCGCCTGGAATAGGAAAAAGGGAGCTGGAAAATTGGGCAAGTATAATTGAAAGGGGTTGAATGGCCTTCCATAATTCAGGGAATCAGTGCCTGCAACGTTCAGATTTCAGAAGGAGACAAACTGACAACTCTGAGCTTCCACATCCATCAGAAAAATACTCAGGCGATCCACAAGTGATCTCTGTTAACCTGGACACAAGTCAATCTCTGGATTTAATTCATTTATAGACTCCTGGAAAATTACAGACCATTCAGTCCATTGTAACTGCACTGACTCTTTGACAGTACGGTCTCGCGAACGCCCAATTCTTGTCAGTAAACCGGATCCCTCCAGCACCTGTCCAATTCCTTTCTCATTGAACCTTCTCAGGAGCAACCTGTGAGTTCTGTCTCCCTTCTCAATCTCAAACTGACGGTGTGACTGTTATAAACGGTTCTCGGCAGCCTGGGCCAAGCGACTGGCAGAAGGATCCTCACTGGGCACTTCCTTTCCACCACAGCCACTGGCACAATACTGACTCTGAGTTCCTCAACCATTGTGGTCTTCCCTTTCTTTTAACTGGGCTCTTCTTTATTTAATTCATTCACGGGATGAGGGTGTCACTGGCTGGGCCAGTATTTATTACCAATCCCTAATTACCCAGAGGGCAGTTAACAGTCAACCCCATTTGCTGAGGGTCTGGAGTCAAGTGTAGGCCAGACCAGGTAAGGATAGCGGTTTCCTTCCCTAAATGGGATTTTCCAACAACCATTAGACTCTTAATTCCAGATTTTTATCAAATTCAAATTTCACCATCTGCTTTGGGGGATTTGAAGCAGGGTCCCCAGACAGTCCGCACTGATATTGGATCAGAAACAATCACACCACATCCTGTTGGTCAGTACTTATCTAATTAATCCACAACAATATTAGTTACTGAGTAGACCATTACCTGGCTCCCTGGATTGATCATCTAGTATTGACAGCACGAGGTCATTGTCGCTCCCATATTAAGACAATACACAGAAGTGGAACTCAGTCTGAATGCAGATCAATAGGCAGGGCTGGTCTGATCATTGGTTCCTCACCTTCTTGCCTCTCCTAGTGATGAACTAATTCAGTTCATTCAGCTCGGTAGCTCAAATATTATTTAGTGTCTCAATTAGACAGGGACTGACGAACAGGATGTGGTGAGATTGTTTCTGATCCAATATCAGTGTGTACTTTTGAGGTACAATGACAGGAGCTGCCCTGTTATTGAAAGTGGAAATAATAGGACCATCACTCTCTCATCTCCATTTCACCCTGAGCAATCTCCAAGCCTTTTCATTATCCAACCGAAGAATGACAGGTGAAAGCAGCCTGTCAGCTCTCAGAGGGAGATGTTGGGAGGGAACAGGAAAAAGCTTTTCAAATTACACACTAGCTATCTCTCCAAAAATCCATGACTGAACCTTGTATTTTACAGAATAATTGTAATGATATGGATCTAGGAGTGTTTGATGGGGACAGTGTAGAGGGAGCTTTACTCTGTATCTAACCCTGTGCTGTCCCTGTCTGGGGAGTGTTTGATGGGGACAGTGTAGAGGGAGTTTTACTCTGTATCTAACCCCGTGCTATCCCTGTCTGGGGAGTGTTCGATGGGGGACAGTGTAGAGGGAGCTTTACTCTGTATCTAACCCTGTGCTGTCCCTGTCCTGGGAGTGTTTGATGGGGACAGTGTAGAGGGAGGCTTACTCTGTATCTAACCCCATGCTATCCCCGTCTGGGGAGTGTTTGATGGGGACAGTGTAGAGGGAGGTTTACTCTGTATCTAACCCCATGCAGTCCCTGTTTGGGGAGCATTTGATGGGGGAACGGTGTAGAGGGAGTTTTACTCTGTATCTAACCCTGTGCAGTCTCTGTCCGATGGGTGTTTGATGAAATATTAAATACAGAAAATTGTTTTCGATCACCCCATTGATCCTGTACGTTATCAAGTAAACAAATCAGAACATCATGGCCACAAATTTCAAAGAAACTCGTACCTTTTCTGTGTTCAATCTGACAGCAGCTGCTGAATCACAAAAACTTGATTCTGGAGAGCAGAATTAGACTTGCATTGTATACACGATGGGTGACTGTCAGATGCTGAGGGGTAGTGAAGGTGACCTATGAAGATCTGTGTCATTACGAGAGTGTGAAGAGATGTGTTTCTAACACCGACTGAATCCCTTGGGCTCTGTAATATCCCCACACAACCTGCGAAAGTGTGAAGTGTGTTCCTGAATCTGTGTTCCCCAAAGGGCTCATTGACTTGTCAGATTATTACTCAGACCTGTTTCTTTGAGTCTGTTCTGAGTGAGCTGACAGCAAAAGGGTTGGGTGGAAGGGGATGGAAGAAAGGCAGCAAACCCAGAGATATCTCCGAGTGGACTGGTTCGTTCCACACTGCCCTGACAAACTGCAGTGAGGGTCTACAGGCACAAGCAAAGGACATTGACTGGAACAATTCCAAAATCCTCCACTGAAAAAGAAAATAATAACTTACATACAGACCTAGACTTTGTGCTTAAAGGGCAAGGACAGAATTCAGGCTTGATCCTCCTGAAATTACTGGAAACTGGGTCATAGTGTCAGAGAGAGATGTATAGCAGGGAAACAGACCCTTCGGTCCAACCCATCCATGACGACCAGATATCCCAACCCAATCTAGTCCCACCTGCCAGCGCCCGGCCCATATCCCTCCAAACCCTTCCTATTCATATACCCATCCAAATGCCTCTTAAATGTTGCAATTGTACCAGCCTCCACCACATCCTCTGGCAGCTCATTCCATACACGTACCACCCTCTGCGTGAAAAAGTTGCCCCTTAGGTCTCTTTTATATCTTTCCCCTCTCACCCTAAACCTATGCCTCTCTAGTTCTGGACTCCCCCACCCCAGGGAAGAGACTTTGCCTATTTATCCTATCCATGCCCCTCATGATTTTGAAAACCTCTATAAGGTCACCCCTCAGCCTCCGACACTCCAGGGAAAACAGCCCCAGCCTGTTCAGCCTCTCCCTATAGCTCAAATCCTCCAACCCTGGCAACATCCTTGTAAATCTTTTCTGAACCCTTGCAAGTTTCACAACATCTTTCCGATAGGAAGGAGACCAGAATTGGTCTCGCAACATTTCAACAGTGGTCTAACCATTGTCCTGTACAGCCGCAACATGACCTCCCAACTCCTGTACTCAAAACCAATAAAAGAAAGCATAACCAAACGCCTTCTTCACTATCCTATCTATTGCGACTCCACTTTCAAGGAGTTATGAACCTGCACTCCAAGGTCTCTTTGTTCAGCAACACTCCCTAGACCTTACCATTAAGTGTATAAGTCCTGCTAAGATTTGCTTTCCCAAAATGCAGCATCTCACATTTATCTGAATTAAACTCCATCTGCCACTTCTCAGCCCATTGGCCCATCTGGTCTAGATCCCATTGTAATCTGAGTTAACCCTCTTCGCTGTCCACTACATCTCCAATGTTGGTGTCATCTGCAAACTTACTAACTGTACCTCTTGTACTCACATCCAAATCATTTATATAAATAACAAAAAGTAGTGGACCCAGAATGTCAATGACCAATGGCATGGTCAGGATTGTTGGGGGCTGGGAGTTCACAAGTGCAGGGTCCCATGATGACAGCTGCCTTCACCCTGTACTGAGGCAATGCCTGATTCTGGCTATTGCCCCTTAAAGAGCCTCCCATCATCAGACTGGCAGCCGCCATGCTCATCCACCCCATGTGGGCAGACACTCCCCTATGTGTATTTACAATTCCAATGTGGATGGGAGCTAATGTGCTTGGCACAGATTCACTATGACTCTATAATCTGTACATCTCTATGACTCTATGACTCTATAACTCACACCCAGTCCGAGTTCCTGTTGGCTGTTTATGGACACAGGGCTAATTTCCTTTCACCTTGAACTGTCAGCATTCACCAATCTGCTCTGAAATACGATGTTGGGGAGGGAGAGAATGGGACATCCGTCATCATACAGTACTTACAATCTCTCGCTGTGTTTATGTGAGACGGTTTGGACTGCACTTATTGGAATAAAGTTCCTCCATCCACAGGGAGTCCCCAGCCCTCTCTGTCTGAATGGTCCATGTCCCACTGTTTGGTGGATTATCTTAGAACATTGGTTGGGACATCTTAAAATGCATAAAGGTGGATAAATCCCCAGGACCTGATCAGGTGGATCTTAGAACTCTGGGGAAGTGATTGCTGGGCCCCGAGTTGAGATATTTGTATCAGTGATAGTCACAGATGAGGTTGGCTGATGTGGTTCCATTATTTAAGAAAGTTGATAAGGAAAAACCAGGGAACTATGGATCAGAGAACCTGATATCAGTGGTGGATAAGTTGTTGGAGGGGATCCTGATGTACATGTTTTTGGAAAGGGAAGGACTGATTAGTGAGAATTAACATGGCGTTGTGTGTGGGAAATCATGTTTCACTAACTTGACGGAGATGATGTGTACAGTGGTCAAGGAGACTGCTCTCAGATACTGAATGATCTCTCTCTATCTCCCTCTCTCTCTCTCTCTCTCTCTCTCTCTCTCTCACACACACACAAGCACACTCTCACACACACTCTCACTCACACACACAGACCCACGCACACACACACACACAGACTCAGGCACACACACACACAGGCACACATTCACTCACACAGACACACGCACACAGACACACACACACAGACACTCACACACAGACACTCACACACAGACACTCACACTCACTCGCTCACACACAGACACTCAGACACATACACAGACCCACTCACTCACACACACAGACACACATGCACGCACACACATACACACACAGACGCACACACACACACACAGATTCTCACACATACAGATACACACACACACAGACTCACTCACTCAGACACAAATACACACACACACCCACTCACGCATACACACACACAGACCCACTCACTCACACACACAGACACACACACACTCACTCACACACACACTCACACACACACATACAGACCCACTCACACACACACAGAGCCACTCAGACACACACAGACCCACTCTCTCTTTCTCACACACACACACACACACACACACACACACCTGGAAAAACCATCCGTACAGAGAAGTCTCCGGCTAGTTTTTCAGTGTTGTAAAACCTATCAGTGCAAAAGCCGAATTTCACTTTTGTCGCTACATGAGTATAATGAAGAGAAACAGTCCCGAATGAACGATGAAGTTGCTTATTGCTATATTCCTGTCAACACGGAGAACATTTCACTATCTACCCTTATGGTTTCACTAGAAAATGTCAACTTCCAAATTTTGTGCACTCTAGACAACAACAAATTTACATTTATATCGCGCCTTTAATTCCCATAATGTCTCAGTGCTTTTCAAGGAACAATTTATTGTCAAACAAATTGCTGACACCAAGGCACACAGAGGATGCTAGCACAGTTAGCATGGGTATTAGATGTTTTAGGAGGTATACATATAAATCCCCAGGCTGCTACGGGAACTGAGTGAGGAGATTGCTGGGGCCCTGGCGGATATATTTAACACTTTGCTGGCCACAGGTGAAGTGTCGAATGACTGGAGGATCGCTAATGTGGTTCCTTTGTTTAAGAAGGGCAGCAGGGAGAGGCCAGGTAATTACAGAGCAGATAGTCTGACAGCAGGGGGAGGGACATTAATTGGAAAATATTGTTTGGGCCAGGACTGATCAACACTTAGAAAGGCAGGGATTGATCAGGGACGGTCAGCATGGATTGGTTGAGGGAAGATCCTGTCTGACTAATTTAATAGGGGGTTTTGAAAAAATGACTAAATACATCGATGAGTGTCGTGCAGTCGATGTGGCTCACGTAGACTTTAACTTGGTCCCACATTAAAGGCTGATCCAAAAGGAAAGTGCCCATGGGATCCAAAGCAAGTTGGCAAACTGGGTCCAAAGCTAGCTTCCTGATAGGAATTACAGGGGGACGGTGGAGGGAGGTGTCTGTGATAGGAATTACAGGGGGATGGTGGAGGGAGGTGTCTGTGATAGGAATTACAGGGGGATGGTGGAGGGAGGTGTCTGTGATAGGAATTACAGGGGGATGGTGGAGGGAGGTGTCTGTGATAGGAATTACAGGGGGATGGTGGAGGGAGGTGTCTGTGATAGGAATTACAGGGGGATGGTGGAGGGAGGTGTCTGTGATAGGAATTACAGGGGGATGGTGGAGGGAGGTGTCTGTGATAGGAATTACAGGGGGATGGTGGAGGGAGGTGTCTGTGATAGGAATTACAGGGGGATGGTGGAGGGAGGTGTCTGTGATTGGAAGTCTCCAGTGCACCACAGGAATCGGTGCTGGGACCCTTGCTGCTTGCTATGTACGTTTCTGATTTGGATGGGAATATGGAATGTATAATTAGTAATTTTTTAAATGACACAAAATCATTGTTGATAATGAGGATGGTCTCAGGCTACAGTCTGATATTGATCAGCTGTTAAATTGGGCAGAACAATGGCAGATGGAATTTAATTTTGATGTGTGCAAGGTGATGCATTTGGAAAGGTCTAATAAGGGAAGGCTATACACAACGAATGGTCGGTATTAAGGGACTTTGGTTTGCAAGACCATAGAACGTGTCAGCACAGGGAGACAGGGTGGGGAAGGAGGCAGATGGAACGCTTGACTTCCTTGAATCTAGGAGCAAGGAAGTCTTGTTACAACTTTATAAAACATTGGTTAGACCACAGGTGGAATACTGTGGGTAGCCCTGGTCACCACACTATTGGAAGGATGGGATTGCACTGGAGATGGTGCAGAGGAGATTCACCAGGATGGTGCCTAGGATGGAAAGTCTTAGTTATGAGGAGAGACGGGATAGGCAGGGCTTGTATTCCCTGGATCAGAAGGGGCTGAGGGGAGGGATCTGAACGAGGTGTGCAGAATTATGAGAGGTAAAGATAGAGGAGATTATGAGAATCTTCTCCTCAGGGCAGATGTGTCTCAGAGCAGAGGATGTGAGGTTAAGGTGAGGAGTAAGTGGGGGGGGGTTAGAGGGGACCTGAGAAAGACGCTTTCACCAAGAGGGTGGTACAATAATGGAAGGTCTGCCTGAGAAGGGGGGAGTGGAGTGGGGGGTGGGGTGGTGGAGTCAGGTATCCCCAACATTTCAGAAGCATCTGGATGGGCCCTTAAAATGCCAGAGTAGGCTATGGTCATGTTCAGGGAAATGACGTTTGATGTTAGTTGGTTGGCACAGACCATAGTGGGCCGAAGGGCCTGATTTGTCGAGCTCCAGGGCCAGGCTGCTAAAGACAGAGTCACCGATGCTGCGCAGATTGAGCCCACAGGGTAAGGTCTGGAGGACTACAGCAATCTCGGAAGGTGATCGGACTGTGCGGAGATTACAGCTAAAGGGAGCAGGGGGGTCACAAGAGGGAGAATCACAACACTGGGGAGTCACTAGGCTGCGAGCCATTGTAGATGAGGGAGCACAGGGTGTGAATGGGAGTTGGACAGCGGACAACAGAGATTTGGGTGAACTTGATTATGGGGTGTGCGTTTTGTGAGCTGTCCAGGAAGAGAGTTTTGGAATATTCATGCCTGGAGCACAATACCCCAGAGTGAAAGTAGAAGGGAAATAGATCAGAAAGAATGAGCTAGCTTCCCCTGTCCCGATGGCATAACCTCCTGCTGAGAGCCAATCATACAGCAGATTGTGCTTGATGTGACAGTGGTATTGTGCTCAGACTGATGGCATTCCCCTTCACTGGTCTGGAACATTGAGCTGAAAACCATAAGGCACTGTGGATGCTGCAAATCAGAAACAAGGAGAGAGATTGCTGGAAAAGCTCAGCAGGTCTGGCAGCGTCCGTGGAGAGAGATCAGAGTTCTGAGGTAGGGTCACTCGACACGAAACGTTATCTCTGATTTCTCTCCACAGATACTGCCAGACCTGCTGAGCTTTTCCAGTAATTTCTGTTTTTGTGGTTTCTGAGCTGTCTCACTTGTAGTTGCTTCACGTCAACATTGGCCAACTCCAAATTAGTAACCAGGAATTGGAAAAAAATGTTTCGAAGTAAAATGCAAATGAGAACCTGAAATGTTCCATCCCTGAAATATCTGTTAACGTGTTCCCTGCCTGAATCCCCCTTCAGTCTAACCCCACAGCAAATACTCCAGCAATTCCGAGCAAACTCCAGTCCCTCCCGGTATCCTGCCCACCCTCACTCACTCTCTCTCTCTTCCTCTCTGCTGTCATATTCTCAAAGAACATCAAATATTTCAAATCCATGGCTCTGGTGTGGAGAGAAACTAAAGCACAGGAGCAGTCAATACGGGGTCAGGATGCTGGCTATGGGCAACAGGTTAGAGTGTGGGGGTGGGTGGGGGTGAAGGGGAGTGGGTGAGGGGAAGGGGGTGGGTGGGGGTGAAGGGGGTGGGTGGGGGAATGGTAATGTGTGGGGGTGAAGGGGGTGGGTGGGGGAATGGTAATGTGTGGGGGTGAAGGGGATGGGTGGGGGAAGGGAAAGTGGTGGGGAAGGGGAGTGGGTGAGGGTGAAGGGGTGGGTGGGGGAAGGGGAGTGGGTGGGGAAGGGGAGTGGGTGAGGGTGAAGGGGTGGGTGGGGGAAGGGGAGTGGGTGGGGGTGAAGGGGTGGGTGGGGGAAGGGGAGTGGGTGGGGGTGAAGGGGGTGGATGGGGGAAGGGGAGTGGGTGGGGGTGAAGGGGGTGGGTGGGGGAAGGGGAGTGGGTAGGTGAAGGGGGTGGGTGGGGGAAGGGGAGTGGGTGGGGGATGAAGGGGGTGGGTGGGGGAAGGGGAGTGGGTAGGTGAAGGGGGTGGGTGGGGGAAGGGGAGTGGGTGGGGGTGAAGGGGGTGGGTGGGGGAAGGGGAGTGGGTGGGGGTGAAGGGGGTGGGTGGGGGAAGGGGAGTGGGTGAAGGGGGTGGGTGGTGGAAGGGGAGTGGGTGGGGGTGAAGGGGATGGGTGGGGGAAGGGGAGTGGGTAGGTGAAGGGGGTGGGTGGGGGAAGGGGAGTGGGTGGGGGTGAAGGGGGTGGGTGGGGGAAGGGGAGTGGGTAGGTGAAGGGGGTGGGTGGGGGAAGGGGAGTGGGTAGGTGAAGGGGGTGGGTGGGGGAAGGGGAGTGGGTGGGGGTGAAGGGGGTGGGTGGGGGAAGGGAAGTGGGTAGGTGAAGGGGGTGGGTGGGGGAAGGGGAGTGGGTGGGGGTGAAGGGGGTGGGTGGGGGAAGGGGAGTGGGTGGGGGTGAAGGGGGTGGGTGGGGGAAGGGGAGTGGGTGAAGGGGGTGGGTGGTGGAAGGGGAGTGGGTGGGGGTGAAGGGGATGGGTGGGGGAAGGGGAGTGGGTGGGGGTGAAGGGGGTGGGTGTGGGAAGGGGAGTGGGTGGGGGTGAAGGGGATGGGTGGGGGAAGGGGAGTGGGTGGGGGTGAAGGGGGTGGGTGGGGGAAGGGGAGTGGGTGGGGGTGAAGGGGGTGGGTGGGGGAAGGGGAGTGGGTGGGGGTGAAGGGGGTGGGTGGGGGAAGGGGAGTGGGTGGGGGTGAAGGGGTGGGTGGGGGAAGGGGAGTGGGTGGGGGTGAAGGGGGTGGGTGGGGAAGGGGAGTGGGTGAAGGGGGTGTGGATGAGAGGAAAGGCCTATGGGGAGGGGGAGCAGAGCCCTCCTGCCCTCAGGTTGAGGGTGTGCTTGGTACCGAGGGGCAGATTAATCCGTGGGTGTGAAATGGAAAAGACGTCCTATTCCAAGGTCCTTCCTGGCCTTGAGGTGGAGGTGGAATCCCATTGTGAAAGGAATCAGAAGGAGATGGAAGAACTTTGTGTGAACACCCACACAACAAATACACAAAGGGTACGATCACAGGAGCTTGAAAAACCGTTCCCTGAACACATTCATCTGCTGTACACTCCCATTACAATCTGTCACATTTCTTCCCTTTGCTCTATTTGTTTACCTGTACACTCACACACAGACACACACACAGACTCACACACACACACACTCACACACAGACACACACACAGACTCACACACAGACACACACACAGACACACACACACACACACACAGACACACACACAGACACACACACAGACTCACACACAGACACACACACAGACTCACACACAGACACACACACAGACACACACACACACACACACAGACACACACACACACACACACAGACACACACACAGACACACACACAGACACACACACACACACACAGACACACACACAGACTCACACACTCACACACAGACACACACACACACAGACACACACACAGACACACACACACACACACACACACACACACACACAGACACACACACAGACACACACACAGACACACAC
>NW_028270180.1:2914005-3026263 GCF_037043375.1 Chiloscyllium plagiosum
CCAGGGACTATAGTTACACACTAGGCATCAGGGGATTTTTGATAGAGTTTTGATTCACATCAGAATGAAAGTATCAGGATATATAACACAGAGTCTGTATTCTATCGAATCAGAGAGTGAGTGTGGAGCTCTGTCACTGTACCCTTCTCCCATTCTATCATAGATATCACATTGAGGAGCACAGCAGGGTTCGGATTTGAATGAAGGCTGCAGGCAGAAGCTGCAGGACTTTCTAAGCTGCTCGTTCATTGCTGTAAGTTGTTGACTGGAATGATAATTCACCACAGTCACTTCAAAGCTCTGGGTTGTTACACTGACAGGAAACAGCATAGTACCAACTGCATTCTTCCTGCACTCTGTCACTGGGAGCTGGGAGAAAGACACAAGTACCAATTTCATGGAGAATCTGAATTGCTCGTGTTTCGGGGAATCTTTGCTCCTTGTAATTTGTTTTTGGGAATGGGCATCGCTGACTGGCCAGCTTTCATTGCCCATCCCTAGTTGCCCTTGAGAAGGTGGTGGTGGTGAGCTGCCTTCTTGCACGACTGTAATCTCCTGGGGATAGGTACCGCACAATGCTGCTGGGGTGGGAGTACCAGGATTGTGATTCACTAACTCTGATATATTTCCACATTGAGATGGCGTGTGGTATGGAGGGGAATTCTCAGGTCATTTTACTCCCACTCATCTGCTGGTTCTAGGTGGTAGAGATCACTGTCTTGGGAGATGATATTGAAAGAGAATTAACAAATTAACAAGAGTAGCCTATCATCCACCTAAATGCCATATAGGGTCAGAGAGAGTGAATCCTTAAAATCAGTCAGTCATACAATCAGTATTAATCAAGTAGACTGTTTTGTTATGGATATCATTATGATCTATGCATATGACTGCTTCTGTACAGTTGCGAATGGTGCTGAACATAGTACACTCATCAGCGAATATCCCCACTTCTGACCTAATGACAGAGGGAAGGTCATTGATGAAGCAGCTGAAGATAGTTGGGCCCCACACCCTGAGGAAGCCAATGTCCTGGGTTTTGAAATGTTGGGCTAACAACAGCCACCTTCCTCGGTGCTAAACGTGACTCCAGCCATTGGACAGCTTTCTCCTGATCTCCACTGACGTCAGTTTGAGTGAGATGCCACACTTGAGCAGACCTTTAACTCAACTCTGGAGTTCCCTCTTTTAGGCCAAGGTTCTGAAGTGTTCTATTGCTGCTCTTTGCTGTAGTGCCCACTGTCTCACAGCCTTCTGTGTAAACCACTTCAATGAGGGTTACAACTATACCCTAATGTAGGCGAACGTGAGGACTGCAGATGCTGGAGATTGGAATCAAGATTAGAGTGGTGCTGGAAAAGCACAGCAGGTCAGGCAGCATCCCAGGAGCAGGAAAATCAACGTTTCGGGTAAAAGCCCTTCCTGCTCCTCGGATGCTGCCTGACCTGCTGTGCTTTTCCAGCACCCCTCTGATCTAAACTCTGGGTTCCAGCATCTGCAGTCCTCACTTTTGCCTAACCCAAACTTATCCAGGCTCTCTTTGAAGCTAAACTGCTCCATTTCCAAGCAACATCCTGGTAAATCTCATCTGCATCTCCTCCATGCAACCTCATCTTTCCTATAGTGCAGACACCAGAACCATGCACACTAGACCATCTCCAGTCTAGTCTACCTTGGGCCAATACCAACCCACTGTGGCAGCCGTGGATGGGAAGGGCCACTCAGGACTCAGCTTCTATAGAAAGTGACATTGCCTCTGAGTTAGTCCATGAGATGGATAGATGTCTCCAACATTGGCTGCTCACAATGTGGTCTCCTGCCCACCATGACCACCTCTGTTCAATCTGCAAAAATGCCCCAAAGATTCTCATCACTCGTCATTCGAATTCACCACCTTGCTCCAACTACAATCCTTCTATCCTAGACCTACTATGAGGTTCCAATGAAGTTCAAGGAACAGTTTTTGTTTGAAATCTTCTCACTTGGCACTCTACATCCTCTGGTCTCAACATTAAATTCAACAATTTTACAGCAGAACTATCTCTATCTGCTTTTTTTGTGGGTTGGGTTGACTTGCTTCTTTCCTTACCCTTTCATATTCTATTCGAATTACTTCTCTACACCTGTCAACATCGCATCAGGATATATCGCTTCTACCTTGAGCCATGAACACTCCCTTTGCTTTTGCATCATGAAATCGTTCCTCATGTAATTTTGTCAGCCCTGCACCCTATCACAGACCTTCCTCTAGGCTCCTCCTCCCTCTCCTGTTCCCACTTTGACTCGCACCAAACCTATGACATTTCTGGCTTTTCGTGGTTCGAATGACAAGTCATTGAAGTGAAACATGAACTTGCTTCCTCCTCGAGATGCTGTCTGACCCGCTGAGTGCTTGCTGTTTCTAATTGGATGGTGTTCTTGGTTTGTCTGTTTCACAGCCTAGCTTTGAATGCCATGAGCCTGCAGACCCAGATACCTGCAGCTCCATGTCACAGCCCCTCTCAGAATGATTACTTGTACGGTTTAATAATCAAACTGCACCACATTGGATTGAATTTCATCGGCACACCCAGCTCACCACACCATGTTAGTGTCAGCCTCAGTTATAGCTGAGATCAGTCAATAACACTCACACTGGGTCCCAGTCTCACTGGAGCACCCTGTTCAAAACTGGCATTCCAGTGCAGTACTCAGGGAGTGCTGCAATGTCAATGGGGTTTCATGAGACATTGAACTGAGTCTCCCGTTACTTGTTGCAGATGTAAAGGATCTAATCATCTCTATTCTGACAACTCGCATTCTCAGCAATATTCATCCTTCAATCAACATTACCTTGAAATGCCTTTTCTGGTCATTAGCAAATTGCTCAAAGAGGGAATGGGGGTGATGTTTGAGGGTTGGTGTTGGTGCTGGGGGTGTGTGGGGAGGGTGGTCGGTGTTGGTGGCGGGAGTGTGTGGAGAGTGGTTGATGCTGTGGTGGGGGGGTGTGGGGGGTGGTGTGGGGGCATGGAGTAGGGTGTTGCTGGTTGCAAATCCTGCTTTCAGCAGTGACTCCACTCTGAGGGAATTTCATCAGCTGGACAACACTATGCGACACCTGGTGGTAATGAAAGTCGATATATAAATGCAGGGTTGTTTTGTTGCTCCTTTACAGTTTCTTTTTGTCTTCAAAATGTCTCTCTCACATTTTCACATTGTCTGAAAACTGAAGCAATGTTCCCTCAAGCCTTACATTTAAATCGCCGATGTTCATTATCAACAGAAGTGATCCCAGGTGTGGAAGCTCAGAATCCCTACAGTGTGGAAGCAGACCATTCTGTCCAACTGAGTCCACACCAACTCTCCAAACAGCATGAAACCCAAAACTAGCCCGCCACCCTATCTCTGTAACCCTGCGTTTCCCATGGTTAACCCACCTAACCCGCACATCCCTGAGCGCTACAGGCAATTTAGCCTGGCCAATCCACCCAACCTGCACATCTTTGGACTGTGGGAGGAAACCCACGCAGACACGGGGAGAATGTGCAAACTCCACACAGACAGTTGCCCGAGGCTGGAGTCAAACCTGGGTTCCTAGCGCTATCTACTAACCCCTTCCAGAATCTGATCTCAACTCCTCTCTCTTCGTTCCACTCCAATCAGTTTGTAATCCAATTTATTATTCATCCCCTAATTCCAATGCCCTCCAGCGTTTCCAGTTGCCCACTGTGTGTTACTCTGGCAAAGCCCATGTACTCCACATCCAGTGCACTGTTTCCCCAACTGCTATTTCCATCATCTCCCCAAAGGACTCCATTAAGTTTGTTGAACATAATTTTCCTTTCTGCAATCGGTGTTGGCTGCTTCTAATTATCTTCTCTTCATCTGGATTCATCATTAATTAAAGATTCCGCAGATGTTAAGCTAACTGGGCTGTAATTATGCAGGTTGGCTCAGTTGCTCTTGTTTAAGAATGGGTTTCTACATTGGAAAGTCTCCAGGTCTCTGACACACATCCAAACAAACACTGTGACTACACAATGATGTCATTAGTAATCAACGTACATAAGAAATGGAATTCTTCAAAGGGTTTAATCTTACTTGAAATGATGGAGATAGCCCCTTTCGTGAGGTGGGGGGGAGCATTGCTGGAGGAGACAGAGCAAGTGAATTTTTTTAACAGGGCGAGATTGCAAGAGTAATAAAATCCTGCTGTTAAACCCGTGTTTCAGCATAAAGAGTGTGTTTGGGTATTTAATATTAATAGATATTTAAAAATGATTAATTACATTCACTCTTCCAAATTGTGTACTCATCAAATCCAAACATAACATTTAGATTTTTGACATAATCCTGCTACAAACTGGCAAGTGAACTTCAGTAAGCTTTTTGACAAGAAATACAAGGCCAGATATGACTTGAAAAACAAGATTGGGTCACAAAGCATTGAATCGGGGGGATTTACAAATTACGTTACAAGATCGTCATGTCGATTAGTAATCCGTATAAAGAAAGAAATAAAACACTGGGTTCCTTTCCACTAGAATAGTGGATAAACTAGAAAAGTTGGCAGAGAATCATAGAACCCGTACAGTATGGGAACAGGGCATTCGGTCCATCGGGTCCACACTGAACCCTCTGAAGACCAGCCCACTCAGACCCTATTCGCGTAACCCTGCATTTCCCACGGCCAATCCACCTTAACCTGCACATCTTTGTGACTGTGGGAGAAACCAGAGCACCCGGAGGAAACCCACGCAGACACAGGAAGAACGTGCAAACTCCACACAGTCACTCACCAAATCTGGAATTGATCCTGGGATCCTGGTGCTGTGGGGCATCAATGCTAGTCTGGCTAGCAAGGTTAGAACACATTGAATACAGGGAGACCTAAACATTTGGATACAGAACTGGTTTAAAGGTAGAAGACGGAGGGTGGTGGTGGAGGGTTGTTTTTCAGACTGGAGGCCTGTGACCAGTGGAGTGCCACAAGGATCGGTGCTGGGTCCACTACTTTTCGTCATTTATATAAATGATTGAGATGTGAATGTAGGGGGTATAGTTAGTAAGTTTGCAGATGACACCAAAACTGGAGGTGTAGTGGACAGCGAAGAAGGTTACCTCAGATTACAACAGGATCTTGATCTGATGGGCCAATGGGCTGAGAAGTGGCAGATGGAGTTTAATTCAGATAAATGCGAGGTGCTACATTTTGGAAAGGCAAATCTTAGCAGGACTTATACACTTAATGGTAAGGTCCTAGGGAGTGTTGCTGAACAAAGAGACCTTGGAGTGCAGGTTCATAGCTCCTTGAAAGTGGAGTCGCAGGTAGATGGGATAGTGAAGAAGGCGTTTGGTATGCTTTCCTTTATTGGTCAGAGTATTGAGTACAGGAGTTGGGAGGTCATGTTGTGACTGTACAGGACATTGGTTAGGCCACTGTTGGAATATTGCGTGCAATTCTGGTCTCCTTCCAATTGGAAGGATGTTGTGAAACTTGAAAAGGCACAGACAAGATCTACAAGGATGTTGCCAGGGTTGGAGAGTTTGAGCTATAGGGAGAGGCTGAGGCTATTTTCCCCGCAGCATCAGAGACTGAGGGGTGATGACCTTATAGAGGTTTACAAAATCATGAGAGGTAAGGATAGGGTAAACAGACAAGGTATTTTCCCTGGGGTAGGGGAATTCGAAACTAGAGGGCATGGATTTAAGGTGAGAGGGGAAAGATTTGAAAGGGATCCAAAGGACAGCTTTTTCGCGCTGAGGGTGATCTGTGTGTGGAAAGAGCTGCCAGAGGAAGTAGTGGAGGCTGACACAAATGTAACATTTAATAGGCATCTGGATGGGTAAATAAATAGCAAGGGTTTGGAGGGATATGCTAGAAAATGGGACAAGATTAATTTAGGATCTCTGGTCAGCATGGATGAGTTGGACAGAAGGGTCTGTTTCTGTGCTGTACAACTCTATGACTCTCTGCTAACCACTGTGCCACTTTAATGTTACGGCAAATTTCCATACACTCTTGGTTAGAGTATTATTGAGGATCATAACCGGTCTCCACATTATATGATGACTATAGGGGCACTGATGGAAGTGCAGGAGAAATGAACTGGAATAATATCAGAACTGGGAGCTTCTCCCTCTTGGGAGCATTGAACAGACTTCGGCATACTTTGATAGCAAGGATTGTGGGGAAGCTGAAAGGAAACCTTTAACATAGTGGAAGAGTTTGAAAATGTCAACATGGAAAAGGTGTTATTACATGAGAGCAAGTCAAGAAATTCCGAGAGTTACTAATAAATCCGATTGGGAATTCAGGAGGAAGGTCTCCACTGAGAGTGTGGTGAGAATATGGAAGTCTTTGCCACAGGGACTGGAGGAGGTGAATGGTTTATGAACTTTAGGAGAAATCGGGATAAATACATGAAGGAGGAGGGGAAGGAAAGGTAGAGTGTGTGTCTGAGCTGAAGAGGATGATGGAAGGTGTGGGGGAGAAGGTTCATGTGCAGGGACCAGTTCAGTTGCTTCTCTTCGTCCATCACCTGGAGGTTATGGCAACGCAAGGGAAGAGCTAAATAGGGCTTAAATATGACAGGAGTTTCTGACTTCTGAATGAAAAACAAATCTCTGTCTCCTCTTAGATTTCTACTTCTATCCCTTGAATATATGCCCTGGGTTATTGCCCCCAGTTTATTGCCCCTGGGTTATTGCACCCAGTTTATTGCCCTTGGGTTATTGCCCCCAGTTTATTGCCCCTGGGTTATTGACTGATCCTGATTTGGTAAAGTGCCTTCCTACCCACTCTATCTACATTCCTCATCATTTTATGTGCCTCGACCTGACCCCCACCTCCCCTCACCCTTGACCTTCACCTCTCCAAGGACAATAACTCCAGCTGATCTGACTTTGTCTGACATCCCAGACCCTTCAGCAGCATTCCAGTAACTCTCTTCATCACTCTGTCTCGCGCAGAACTGCACACAGTGCTCCAGTTGAAGCCTCTGCAGTGTTTGATACAGTCCCACTGCAACTCCCTGGTCTTGTATGCTCTGTCCTGACTAATAGAGGTAAGCATTGCAAAACCTTCTTCACCACCTTATCCAAACTGCCTTGCAGCCTTCAGCGATTGTGCATCTTCACACCAAGGTGCCTCTGATCTTCAGCACTTTCCAGGGTGCCAGTATTTCCCAGTGTAATCCTTTGTTTTGTTAACATTCCCTATGTACATTCCATCACACTTTTCCAGATTGAATTTCATCTGTTACTGCTTTGCCCAGCTGGACCTGTCTGCTGGACCACTCTATTTGGATCAGTCTGCTGGAGCAGTCTGCTGGTATATTCCTGCAGTTCACAGCTACCCTTCTCACCATTTACCACCCTGTCAATTTCTGTCATCCACAAGCATCATCATCACATTTCGCACATTTAATCTGTACACCATAAACAGCAAGGCCCTCAACACTGAGCCCAGTGGATCCCCATGGGAAAGAGACTTCCAGTCATGGAAACATCCCGCTACCATCAATCTTCGGCTTCCTGCCTCTCAGCCAATTTTGGGTCCAACACTCCCACTTTGCCTTGCATTTCATTGGCTGATACTTCCTTGACCAGATTACCATGACCGATCTCAGCAAATGGCCTCGCTGACAACACGGAAATACATCACCTTCATCCAAACTCCTGCTTGCTTACCTGCTCAAAACGGTAAATCAAATTTGTCAAACATAGCCACCCCTTAAACAAATCCCCACTGACTGTTCCTGATTAATCTGGCTCTCTCCAAGGGTAGATATATTTAACCCTTCAGAATTCTTTCTAATAACTTCTCCACATTGAGATTAAACTGACTGGTCTGTCATTTCCTGGTGTACCCCTTCCTCCCATTTTTAACAAAGGGACAGTTTGAGCAGGTCCTGCAGCCTCAGGGACCTCACTGTGGCCAGCAAGGGGATTTAAACATTGCTACCAAAGTTCCTGATATCTCCTCACTCCCCTCTATCAACAGATTGGGATACCTTGTATTTATACACGGATTTATACACCGTTAAGGCTGCTAACTCTGTATTATGTGCTTTCCAATGTTGCAGTCCTGCACCCTGTTGTCTGTATCTGTGATGTCCTTTCCCATTGTGAAGACCAACACAAAGTATTCATTGAGGACTCTGCCCCCATCTTCCAGCTGCAAGCACAGATTCCCGCTATGGCCCTCCATTCACTCGTTATTCTCTTGATCTTTATACAATTAAAAATAACCTTTAGGTTGGGTTTTATTTGAGCAACACAAACAATTCCATTTAATATTTGAGGAACTAAATTCCTCCACTATGACACTTCAGTGAATTGTGATATCTATTTGAGCCTCTCTCTCTCTCCTTAATGTTTGGGAGCCTCAAGCACAGACCCAACAGTGAGATTGTTCCTTTTGACGATTTTGGCTTCGTTTGATGATCCTTCCAAGATATCCTCCCTCCTCACAGCTGTGATGAAAGGTTGCTGAACTAGAAATGCTAACTCTGCTTTCTCTCCAAACATTCTGCCAGACCTGCTGAGTATCTCCAGCAATTTGTGTTTTACCACAGAGGAGAAACATCTTGTGCTTGTTTATGACAGACAAATGACCAAGCAAAGAAATTTAGTTTTGACGTTATGAAACAATAATTATTGATATAAAGTATTGACACTGTACTTGCCACTGTCAACCATATCCAGTCATAAGGAAAGAGACAATACACATCAATTACCCCCGCTCTCCTGTAGTAACACACGGAGATCTTGTTGAAATCACTTCACGACAAACAGACAGCACCGTCTCAGTCGTCACTGTCTCAGTCGCCACCATCTCAGTCGTCACTGTCTCAGCATTCACCATCTCAGTCGTCACCGTCTCAGTCGTCACTGTCTCAGCATTCACCGTCTCAGTCGTCACTGTCTCAGTCGTCTCTGTCTCAGTTGTCACTGTCTCAGTCGTCACCACCTCAGTCGTCACTGTCGCAGCATTCACCATCTCAGTCGTCACCATCTCAGTCGTCACTGTCTCAGCATTCACCGTCTCAGTCGTCACTGTCTCAGTCGTCTCTGTCTCAGTTGTCACGGTCTCAGTCGTCACTGTCTCAGTCGTCACCGTCTCAGTCGTCACTGTCTCAGTCGTCTCTGTCTCAGTCGTCACCGTCTCAGTCGTCACTGTCTCAGTCGTCTCTGTCTCAGTCGTCACCGTCTCAGTCGTCACTGTCTCAGTCGTCACCATCTCAGTCGTCACCATCTCAGTCGTCACTGTCTCAGCATTCACCGTCTCAGTCGTCACTGTCTCAGTCGTCACCGTCACAGTGGTCAGCGTCTCAGTCGTCAACATCTCAGTCGTCACCATCTCAGTCGTCACTGTCTCAGCATTCACCGTCTCAGTCGTCACTGTCTCAGTCGTCTCTGTCTCAGTCGTCACTGTCTCAGTCGTCACTGTCTCAGTCGTCTCTGTCGCAGTCGTCACTGTCTCAGTCGTCACCGTCTCAGTCATCAACGTCTCAGTCGTCACTGTCTCAGTCGTCACTGTCTCAGTCTCACTGTCTCAGTCGTCATTGCCTCAGTCGTCACCATCTCAGTCGTCACCGTCTCAGTCGTCACCGTCTCAGTCGTCACCGTCTCAGTCGTCACTGTCTCAGTCGTCACTGTCTCAGTCGTCATCGTCTCAGTTATCACCGTCTCAGTTGTCACTGTCTCAGTCGTCACCATCTCAGTCGTCACCGTCTCAGTCGTCTCTGTCTCAGTCGTCGCTGTCTCAGTCTTCACTGTCTCAGTCGTCACTGTCTCAGTCGTCACTGTCTCAGTCGTCACCGTCTCAGTCGTCACTGCCTCAGCATTCACCGTCTCAGTTGTCACTGTCTCAGTCGTCACTGTCTCAGTCGTCACCGTCTCAGTCGTCACTGTCTCAGCATTCACCGTCTCAGTCGTCACTGTCTCAGTCGTCACCATCTCAGTCATCACCGTCTCAGTCGTCACCGTCTCAGTCGTCACTGTCTCAGTCGTCACTGTCTCAGTCGTCTCTGTCTCAGTCATCACTGCCTCAGTCTTCACCATCTCAGTCGTCACTGTCTCAGTCGTCTCTGTCTCAGTCGTCACTGTCTCAGTCTTCACCATCTCAGTCGTCACCGTTTCAGTCGTCACTGTCTCAGTTGACACCGTCTCAGTCGTCACCGTCTCAGTCGTCTCTGTCTCAGTCGTCACTGTCTCAGTCTTCACTGTCTCAGTCGTCACCGTCTCAGTCGTCACTGTCTCAGTCGTCTCTGTCTCAGTCGTCACTGTCTCAGTCGTCACTGTCTCAGTCGTCTCTGTCGCAGTCGTCACTGTCTCAGTCGTCACCGTCTCAGTCATCAACGTCTCAGTCGTCACTGTCTCAGTCGTCACTGTCTCAGTCTCACTGTCTCAGTCGTCATTGCCTCAGTCGTCACCATCTCAGTCGTCACCGTCTCAGTCGTCACCGTCTCAGTCGTCACTGTCTCAGTCGTCACTGTCTCAGTCGTCATCGTCTCAGTTATCACCGTCTCAGTCGTCACTGTCTCAGTTGTCATCGTCACAGTCGTCACTGTCTCAGTCTTCACTGTCTCAATCATCACCGTCTCAGTCTTCACTGTCTCAGTCGTCACCGTCTCATTCGTCACTGTCTCAGTCGTCATCGTCACAGTCGTCACTGTCTCAGTCATCACCGTCTCAGTCATGACCGTCTCAGTCTTCACCGTCTCAGTCGTCACCGCCTCAGTCATCACTGTCTCAGTCATCACCGTCTCAGTCATCACCGTGTCAGTCTTCACTGTCTCAGTCATCAACGTATCAGTCGTCACTGTCTCAGTCGTCTCCGTCTCAGTCGTCACTGTCTCAGTCGTCACCATCTCAGTCGTCACCGTCTCAGTCGTCACTGTCTCAGTCGTCACCGTCTCAGTCGTCACCATCTCAGTCGTCTCTGTCTCAGTCATCACTGTCTCAGTCGTCACCGTCTCAGTCGTCACCGTCTCAGTCGTCACCCTCTCAGTCGTCATCGTCTCAGTCGTCACCGTCTCAGTCATCACCGTCTCAGTCATCACCATCTCAGTCGTCACTGTCTCAGTCGTCACCGTCTGAGTCGTCACTGTCTCAGTCGTCAACAACTCAGTCATCACCGTCTCAGTCGTCACTGTCTCAGTCGTAAACGCCTCAGTCGTCACTGTCTCAGTCGTCACTGTCTCAGTCGTCACTGTCTCAGTCGTCACCGTCTCAAGCGTCACCATCTCAGTCATCACGGTCTCAGTCATCACCGTCTCAGTTGTCACCGTCTCAGTCGTAAACGCCTCAGTCGTCACTGTCTCAGTCGTCACCGTCACAGTCGCCACTGTCTCAGTCGTCACTGTCTCAGTCTTCACCGTCTCAGTCGTCTCTGTCTCAGTCGTCACTGTCTCAGTCTTCACAGTCTCAGTCGACACTGTCTCAGTCTTCACCGTCTCAGTCGTCACCATCTCAGTCGTCACTGTCTCAATCTTCACTGTCTCAGTCGTCACCGTCTCAGTCGTCAAAGTCTCAGTCGTCACCGTCACAGTCGTCACTGTCTCAGTCGTCACCGTCTCAGTCTTCACCGTCTGAGTCGTCACTGTCTCAGTCGTCACCGTCACAGTCGTCACTGTCTCAGTCGTCACCGTCTCAGTCGTCACCGTCTCAGTCGTCACCGTCACAGTCGTCACCGTCTCCGTCGTCACCGTCTCAGTCGTCACCGTCACAGTCGTCACCGTCTCCGTCGTCAAAGTCTCAGTCGTCACCGTCACAGTCGTCATTGTCTCAGTCGTCACAGTCCCAGTCGTCACCGTCACAGATGTCACTGTCTCAGTCGTCACCGTCTCAGTCGTCCCTGTCTCAGTCGTCACCGTCACAGTCGTCACCGTCTCCGTCGTCACTGTCTCAGTTGTCACCATCTCAGTCGTCACCGTCTCAGTCGTCACTGTCTCAGTCGGCATTGTCTCAGTCGTCATTGTCTCAGTCATCACTGTCTCAGTCGGCACCGTCTCAGTCGTCTCTGTCTCAGTCTTCACTGTCTCAGTCTTCACCGTCTCAGTCGTCTCTGTCTCAGTCGTCACTGTCTCAGTCTTCACCGTCTCAGTCGTCACTGTCTCAGTCGTCATTGTCTCAGTCGTCACTGTCTCAGTCGGCACCGTCTCAGTCATCACCATCTCAGTCGTCTCCGTCTCAGTCGTCACTGTCTCAGTCGTCACCATCTCAGTTGTCACCGTCTCAGTCGTCACCGTCTCAATCGTCACGTCTCAGTCGTCACTGTCTCAGTCGTCACCATCTCAGTCGGTACCGTCTCAGTCGTCACCGTCTCAGTCGTCACCGTCACAGTCCTCACCGTCTCAGTCGTCACTGTCTCAGTTTTCACCGTCTCAGTCGTCACTGTCTCAGTCGTCACCGTCTCAGTCGTCAAAGTCTCAGTCGTCACCGTCACAGTCGTCATTGTCTCAGTCATCACAGTCTCAGTCGTCACCGTCACAGTTGTCACTGTGTCAGTCGTCACTGTCTCAGTCGTCACCGTCTCAGTCGTCACTGTCTCAGCCGTCACCGTCACAGTCGTCACCGTCTCAGTCGTCACTGTCTCAGTTGTCACCATCTCAGTCGTCACCGTCTCAGTCATCACTGTCTCAGTCGGCATTGTCTCAGTCGTCATTGTCTCAGTCGTCACTGTCTAAGTCAGCACCGTCTCAGTCGTCTCTGTCTCAGTCGTCACTGTCTCAGTCTTCACCGTCTCAGTCGTCTCTGTCTCAGTCGTCACTGTCTCAGTCGGCACCGTCTCAGTCGTCACCATCTCAGTCGTCTCCGTCTCAGTCGTCACTGTCTCGTCGTCACCATCTCAGTCGTCACCGTCTCAGTCGTCACTGTCTCAGTCGTCACCGTCTCAGTCGTCATTGTCTCAGTCGTCACTGTCTCAGTCGTCACCGTCTCAGTCGTCACTGTCTCAGTCGTCACTGTCTCAGTCGTCACCGTCTCAGTCATTACCGTCTCAGTCATCACCGTCTCAGTCGCCACCGTCTCAGTCGTCACCGTCTCAATGGTCACTGTCTCAGTCGTCACTGTCTCAGTCTTCACCGTCTCAGTCGTCACCGTCTCAGTTGTCACTGTCTCAGTCGTCACTGTCTCAGTTGTCATCGTCACAGTCGTCACTGTCTCAATCATCACCGTCTCAGTCTTCACTGTCTCAGTCGTCACCGTCTCATTCGTCACTGTCTCAGTCGTCATCGTCACAGTCGTCACTGTCTCAGTCATCACCGTCTCAGTCATGACCGTCTCAGTCTTCACCGTCTCAGTCGTCACCGCCTCAGTCATCACTGTCTCAGTCATCACCGTCTCAGTCATCACCGTGTCAGTCTTCACTGTCTCAGTCGTCACCGTTTCAGTCGTCACTGTCTCAGTCATCACCATCTCAGTCGTCTCTGTCTCAGTTGTCACTGCCTCAGTCTTCACCGTCTCAGTCGTCTCTGTCTCAGTCGTCACTGTCTCAGTCTTCACGCTCTCAGTCGTCTCTGTCTCAGTCGTCACCGTCTCAGTCGTCACTGTCACAGTCGTCACTGTCTCAGTCGTCACCGTCTCAGTCGTCACTGTCTCAGTCTTCACTGTCTCAGTCGTCACTGTCTCAGTCTTCACCATCTCAGTCGTCACTGTCTCAGTCGTCACCGTATCAGTCATCACTGTCTCAGTCGTCACTGTCTCAGTCTTCACCGTCTCAGTCGTCACTGTCTCAGTCTACACCGTCTCAGTCGTCACCGTCTCAGTCTTCACCGTCTCAGTCGTCACTGTCTCAGTCTTCACTGTCTCAGTCGTCACTGTCTCATTCTTCACCATCTCAGTCGTCACTGTCTCAGTCGTCACCGTCTCAGTCGTAACTGTCTCAGTCGTCACCGTCTCAGTTGTCACTGTCTCAGTCGTCACTGTCTCAGTCTTCACCGTCTCAGTCGTCTCTGTCTCAGTCGTCACTGTCTCAGTCTTCACCGTCTCAGTCGTCTCTGTCTCAGTCGTCACTGTCTCAGTCTTCACCGTCTGAGTCGTCTCTGTCTCAGTCGTCACTGTCTCAGTCGCCACTGTCTCAGTCGTCACTGTCTCAGTAATCACCGTCTCAGTCGTCTCTGTCTCAGTCGTCACTGTCTCAGTCATCACCGTCTCAGTCGTCACCATCTCAGTCGTCACTGTCTCAATCTTCACTGTCTCAGTCGTCACCGTCTCAGTCGTCAAAGTCTCAGTCGTCACCGTAACAGTCGTCACTGTCGCAGTCGTCACCGTCTCAGTCTTCACCGTCTGAGTCGTCACTGTCTCAGTCGTCACCGTCACAGTCGTCACTGTCTCAGTCGTCACCGTCTCAGTCGTCAAAGTCTCAGTCGTCACCGTCACAGTCGTCATTGTCTCAGTCGTCACAGTCTCAGTCGTCACCGTCACAGATGTCACTGTCTCAGTCGTCACTGTCTCAGTCGTCACCGTCTCAGTCGTCACTGTCTCAGTCGTCACCGTCACAGTCGTCACCGTCTCCGTCGTCACTGTCTCAGTTGTCACCATCTCAGTCGTCACCGTCTCAGTCGTCACTGTCTCAGTCGGCATTGTCTCAGTCGTCATTGTCTCAGTCATCACTGTCTCAGTCGGCACCGTCTCAGTCGTCTCTGTCTCAGTCGTCACTGTCTCAGTCTTCACCGTCTCAGTCGTCTCTGTCTCAGTCGTCACTGTCTCAGTCTTCACCGTCTCAGTCGTCTCTGTCTCAGTCGTCACTGTCTCAGTCGGCATTGTCTCAGTCGTCATTGTCTCAGTCGTCACTGTCTCAGTCGGCACCGTCTCAGTCGTCACCATCTCAGTCGTCTCCGTCTCAGTCGTCACTGTCTCAGTCGTCACCATCTCAGTCGTCACCATATCAGTCGTCACCGTCTCAGTCGTCACCGTCTCAATCGTCACGTCTCAGTCGTCACTGTCTCAGTCGTCACCGTCTCAGTCGTCACCGTCACAGTCCTCACCGTCTCAGTCGTCACTGTCTCAGTTTTCACCGTCTCAGTCGTCACTGTCTCAGTCGTCACCGTCTCAGTCGTCAAAGTCTCAGTCGTCACCGTCACAGTCGTCATTGTCTCAGTCATCACAGTCTCAGTCGTCACGGTCACAGTTGTCACTGTCTCAGTCGTCACTGTCTCAGTCGTCACCGTCTCAGTCGTCACTGTCTCAGCCGTCACCGTCACAGTCGTCACCGTCTCAGTCGTCACTGTCTCAGTTGTCACCATCTCAGTCGTCACCGTCTCAGTCATCACTGTCTCAGTCGGCATTGTCTCAGTCGTCATTGTCTCAGTCGTCACTGTCTCAGTCAGCACCGTCTCAGTCGTCTCTGTCTCAGTCGTCACTGTCTCAGTCTTCACCGTCTCAGTCGTCTCTGTCTCAGTCGTCACTGTCTCAGTCTTCACCGTCTCAGTCGTCTCTGTCTCAGTCGTCACTGTCTCAGTCGTCATTGTCTCAGTCGTCATTGTCTCAGTCGTCACTGTCTCAGTCGGCACCGTCTCAGTCGTCACCATCTCAGTCGTCTCCGTCTCAGTCGTCACTGTCTCAGTCGTCACCATCTCAGTCGTCACCGTCTCAGTCGTCACTGTCTCAGTCCTCACCGTCTCAGTCGTCATTGTCTCAGTCGTCACTGTCTCAGTCGTCACCATCTCAGTCGTCACTGTCTCAGTCGTCACTGTCTCAGTCGTCACCGTCTCAGTCATTACCGTCTCAGTCATCACCGTCTCAGTCGCCACCGTCTCAGTCGTCACCGTCTCAATGGTCACTGCCTCAGTCATCACTGTCACAGTCTTCACCGTCTCAGTCGTCACCGTCTCAGTTTGTCACCATCTGAATTGTCACTGTCTCAGTCGTCACTGTCTCAGTCGTCACCGTCTCAGTCGTCACCGTCTCAGTTGTCACTGTCTCAGTCGTCACTGTCTCAGTTGTCATCGTCACAGTCGTCACTGTCTCAGTCTTCACTGTCTCAATCATCACCGTCTCAGTCTTCACTGTCTCAGTCGTCACCGTCTCATTCGTCACTGTCTCAGTCGTCATCGTCACAGTCGTCACTGTCTCAGTCATCACCGTCTCAGTCATGACCGTCTCAGTCTTCACCGTCTCAGTCGTCACCGCCTCAGTCATCACTGTCTCAGTCATCACCGTCTCAGTCATCACCGTGTCAGTCTTCACTGTCTCAGTCATCAACGTATCAGTCGTCACTGTCTCAGTCGTCACCGTCTCAGTCGTCACTGTCTCAGTCGTCACTGTTTCAATCGTCAACGCCTCAGTCATCACCGTCTCGGTCGTCACCAGCTCAGTCGTCACTGTCTCAGTTGTCACTGTCTCAGTCGTCACCGTCTCAGTCGAAACCGTCTCAGACATTACCGTCTTAGTCGTCAACGCCTCAGTCATCACCGTCTCAGTCGTCACCATCTCAGTTGTCCTTGTCTCAGTCATCATTGCCTCAGTCGTCACCGTCTCAGTCATCACTATCTCAGCCGTCTCTGTCTCAGTCGTCACCGTCTCAGTCGTCACTTTCTCAGTCGTCACCGTCTCAGTCGTCACCATCTCAGTCGTTACTGCCTCAGTCGTCACTGTCTCAATCGTCATTGTCTCAGTCGTCACCGTCTCAGTCGTCACTGTCTCAGTCGTCACCGTCACAGTCGTCACCGTCTCAGTCGTCACTGTCTCAGTTGTCACCATCTCAGTCGTCACCGTCTCAGTCGTCACTGTCTCAGTCGGCATTGTCTCAGTCGTCATTGTCTCAGTCGTCACTGTCTCAGTCGGCACTGTCTCAGTCGTCTCTGTCTCAGTCGTCACTGTCTCAGTCTTCACCGTCTCAGTCGTCTCTGTCTCAGTCGTCACTGTCTTAGTCGTCATTGTCTCAGTCGTCATTGTCTCAGTCGTCACTGTCTCAGTCGGCACCGTCTCAGTCGTCACCATCTCAGTCGTCTCCGTCTCAGTCGTCACTGTCTCAGTCGTCACCATCTCAGTCGTCACCGTCTCAGTCGTCACCGTCTCAGTCGTCACTGTCTCAGTCGTCACCGTCTCAGTCGTCACTGTCTCAGTCGTCACCGTCTCAGTCGTCATTGTCTCAGTCGTCACTGTCTCAGTCGTCACCGTCTCAGTCGTCACTGTCTCAGTCGTCACTGTCTCAGTCGTCACCGTCTCAGTCATTACCATCTCAGTCATCACCGTCTCAGTCGTCACCGTCTCAATGGTCACTGCCTCAGTCATCACTGTCACAGTCTTCACCGTCTCAGTCGTCACCGTCTCAGTTTGTCACCATCTGAATTGTCACTGTCTCAGTCGTCACTGTCTCAGTCGTCACCGTCTCAGTCGTCACCGTCTCAGTTGTCACTGTCTCAGTCGTCACTGTCTCAGTTGTCATCGTCACAGTTGTCACTGTCTCAGTCTTCACTGTCTCAATCATCACCGTCTCAGTCTTCACTGTCTCAGTCGTCACCGTCTCATTCGTCACTGTCTCAGTCGTCATCGTCACAGTCGTCACTGTCTCAGTCATCACCGTCTCAGTCATGACCGTCTCAGTCTTCACCGTCTCAGTCGTCACCGCCTCAGTCATCACTGTCTCAGTCATCACCGTCTCAGTCATCACCGTGTCAGTCTTCACTGTCTCAGTCATCAACGTATCAGTCGTCACTGTCTCAGTCGTCTCCGTCTCAGTCGTCACTGTCTCAGTCGTCACCGTCTCAGTCGTCACTGTCTCAGTCGTCACTGTCTCAATCGTCAACGCCTCAGTCATCACCGCCTCGGTCGTCACCAGCTCAGTCGTCACTGTCTCAGTTGTCACTGTCTCAGTCGTCACCGTCTCAGTCGACACCGTCTCAGACATTACCGTCTTAGTCGTCAACGCCTCAGTCATCACCGTCTCAGTCGTCACCATCTCAGTTGTCCTTGTCTCAGTCGTCATTGCCTCAGTCGTCACCGTCTCAGTCATCACTATCTCAGTCGTCTCTGTCTCAGTCGTCACCATCTCAGTCGTCACTTTCTCAGTCGTCACCGTCTCAGTCGTCACCATCTCAGTCGTTACTGCCTCAGTCGTCACTGTCTCAATCGTCATTGTCTCAGTCGTCACCGTCTCAGTCATCACCGTCTCAGTCGTCACTGCCTCAGTCGTCACCGTCTCAATCGTCAATGCCTCAGTCATCACCGTCTCGGTCGTCACCAGCTCAGTCGTCACTTTCTCAGTCGTCACCGTCTCAGTCGTCACCATCTCAGTCGTTACTGCCTCAGTCGTCACTGTCTCAATCGTCATTGTCTCAGTCGTCACCGTCTCAGTCGTCACCGTCTCAGTCGTCACTGTCTCAATCGTCACTGTCTCAGTAGTCACCGTCTCAGTCGTCACCATCTCAGTCGTTACTGCCTCAGTCGTCACTGTCTCAATCGTCATTGTCTCAGTCGTCACCGTCTCAGTCATCACCGTCTCAGTCGTCACTGTCTCAATCGTCACTGTCTCGGTCGTCACCATCTCAGTCGTCACCGTCTCAGTCGTCACCGTCTCAGTCGTCACTGTCTCAGTCGTCACCGTCTCAGTCGTCACCATCTCAGTCGTTACTGCCTCAGTCGTCATTGTCTCAATCGTCACCGTCTCAGTCGTCACCGTCTCAGTCGTCACCGTCTCAGTCGTCATCGTCTCAGTCGTCACCGTCTCAGTCATCACCGTCTCAGTCATCACCATCTCAGTCGTCAC
Source organism: Chiloscyllium plagiosum (assembly GCF_037043375.1). Lineage (NCBI taxonomy): Eukaryota > Metazoa > Chordata > Chondrichthyes > Orectolobiformes > Hemiscylliidae > Chiloscyllium > Chiloscyllium plagiosum. Next base: position 2,932,703 of record NW_028270180.1, read on the forward strand.
TGTCTCAGTCATCACCGTCTGAGTCGTCACTGTCTCAGTCGTCAACAACTCAGTCATCACTGTCTCAGTCGTCACCGTCTCAGTTGTCACCGTCTCAGTCGTAAACGCCTCAGTCGTCACTGTCTCAGTCATCACCGTCACAGTCGTCACTGTCTCAGTCGTCACTGTCTCAGTCGTCACTGTCTCAGTCGTCACCGTCTCAAGCGTCACCATCTCAGTCATCACCGTCTCAGTCATCACCGTCTCAGTCGTCACCGTCTCAGTTGTTAATGCCTCAGTCGTCACTGCCTCAGTCGTCACCGTCTCAGTCGTCACCGTCTCAGTCGTCACTGTCTCAGTCCTCACCGTCTCAGTCGTCACTGTCTCAGTCGTCACTGTCTCAGTCATCACCGTCTCAGTCGTCACTGTCTCAGTCGTCACCGTCTCAGTCGTCAACGCCTCAGTCAGCACCGTCTCAGTCGTCACCGCCTCAGTCTCACTGTCTCAGTCGTCACCGTCACAATTGTCACCGTCTCAGTCGTCACTGTCTCAGTCGTCACCGTCACAGTCGTCTCCGTCTCTGTCGTCTCTATCTCAGTCGTCACTGTCTCAGTCGTCACTGTCTCAGTCGTCATCGTCACAATCGTCACTGTCTCAGTCATCACCGTCTCAGTCGTCACCCTCTCAGTCGCCACCGTCTCAGTTTGTCACCGTCTCAATTGTCACTGTCTCAGTCGTCACTGTCTCAGTCGTCACCGTCTCAGTCGTCACCGTCTCAGTTGTCACTGTCTCAGTCGTCACTGTCTCAGTTGTCATCGTCACAGTCGTCACTGTCTCAGTCGTCACTGTCTCAGTCATCACCGTCTCAGTCTTCACTGTCTCAGTCGTCACAGTCTCAGTCGTCACTGTCTCAGTCGTCATCGTCACAGTCGTCACTGTCTCAGTCATCACCGTCTCAGTCATCACCGTCTCAGTCTTCACCGTCTCAGTCGTCACCGCCTCAGTCATCACTGTCTCAGTCAGCACCGTCACAGTCGTCACCGCCTCAGTCTCACTGTCTCAGTCGTCACCGTCACAATTGTCACCGTCTCAGTCGTCACTGTCTCAGTCGTCACCGTCACAGTCGTCACCATCTCTGTCGTCTCTATCTCAGTCGTCACTGTCTCAGTCGTCACTGTCTCAGTCGTCATCGTCACAATCGTCACTGTCTCAGTCATCACCGTCTCAGTCGTCACCCTCTCAGTCGCCACCGTCTCAGTTTGTCACCGTCTCAATTGTCACTGTCTCAGTCGTCACTGTCTCAGTCGTCACTGTCACAGTCGTCACCGTCTCAGTTGTCACTGTCTCAGTCGTCACTGTCTCAGTTGTCATCGTCACAGTCGTCACTGTCTCAGTCGTCTCTGTCTCAGTCATCACCGTCTCAGTCTTCACTGTCTCAGTCGTCACAGTCTCAGTCGTCACTGTCTCAGTCGTCATCGTCACAGTCGTCACTGTCTCAGTCATCACCGTCTCAGTCATCACCGTCTCAGTCTTCACCGTCTCAGTCGTCACCGCCTCAGTCATCACTGTCTCAGTCATCACCGTCTCAGTCATCACCGTGTCAGTCTTCACTGTCTCAGTCATCAACGTCTCAGTCGTCACTGTATCAGTCGTCTCCGTCTCAGTCGTCACTGTCTCAGTCGTCACCGTCTCAGTCGTCACTGCCTCAGTCGTCACCGTCTCAATCGTCAATGCCTCAGTCATCACCGTCTCGGTCGTCACCAGCTCAGTCGTCACTGTCTCAGTCGTCACCGTCTCAGTCGTCACCGTCTCAGTCGTCACTGTCTCAGTCGTCATCGTCTCAGTCGTCACCATCTCAGTCGTTACTGCCTCAGTCGTCACTGTCTCAGTCGTCACCGTCTCAGTCGTCAACGCCTCAGTCAGCACCGTCTCAGTCGTCACCGCCTCAGTCTCACTGTCTCAGTCGTCACCGTCACAATTGTCACCGTCTCAGTCGTCACTGTCTCAGTCGTCACCGTCACAGTCGTCACCGTCTCTGTCGTCTCTATCTCAGTCGTCACTGTCTCAGTCGTCACTGTCTCAGTCGTCATCGTCACAATCGTCACTGTCTCAGTCATCACCGTCTCAGTCGTCACCCTCTCAGTCGCCACCGTCTCAGTTTGTCACCGTCTCAATTGTCACTGTCTCAGTCGTCACTGTCTCAGTCGTCACCGTCTCAGTCGTCACCGTCTCAGTTGTCACTGTCTCAGTCGTCACTGTCTCAGTTGTCATCGTCACAGTCGTCACTGTCTCAGTCGTCACTTTCTCAGTCATCACCGTCTCAGTCTTCACTGTCTCAGTCGTCACAGTCTCAGTCGTCACTGTCTCAGTCGTCATCGTCACAGTCGTCACTGTCTCAGTCATCACCGTCTCAGTCATCACCGTCTCAGTCTTCACCGTCTCAGTCGTCACCGCCTCAGTCATCACTGTCTCAGTCAGCACCGTCACAGTCGTCACCGCCTCAGTCTCACTGTCTCAGTCGTCACCGTCACAATTGTCACCGTCTCAGTCGTCACTGTCTCAGTCGTCACCGTCACAGTCGTCACCATCTCTGTCGTCTCTATCTCAGTCGTCACTGTCTCAGTCGTCACTGTCTCAGTCGTCATCGTCACAATCGTCACTGTCTCAGTCATCACCGTCTCAGTCGTCACCCTCTCAGTCGCCACCGTCTCAGTTTGTCACCGTCTCAATTGTCACTGTCTCAGTCGTCACTGTCTCAGTCGTCACCGTCTCAGTCGTCACCGTCTCAGTTGTCACTGTCTCAGTCGTCACTGTCTCAGTTGCCATCGTCACAGTCGTCACTGTCTCAGTCGTCTCTGTCTCAGTCATCACCGTCTCAGTCTTCACTGTCTCAGTCGTCACAGTCTCAGTCGTCACTGTCTCAGTCGTCATCGTCACAGTCGTCACTGTCTCAGTCATCACCGTCTCAGTCATCACCGTCTCAGTCTTCACCGTCTCAGTCGTCACCGCCTCAGTCATCACTGTCTCAGTCATCACCGTCTCAGTCATCACCGTGTCAGTCTTCACTGTCTCAGTCATCAACGTCTCAGTCGTCACTGTATCAGTCGTCTCCGTCTCAGTCGTCACTGTCTCAGTCGTCACCGTCTCAGTCGTCACTGCCTCAGTCGTCACCGTCTCAATCGTCAATGCCTCAGTCATCACCGTCTCGGTCGTCACCAGCTCAGTCGTCACTGTCTCAGTCGTCACCGTCTCAGTCGTCACCGTCTCAGTCGTCACTGTCTCAGTCGTCACCGTCTCAGTCGTCACCATCTCAGTCGTTACTGCCTCAGTCGTCATTGTCTCAATCGTCACCGTCTCAGTCGTCACCGTCTCAGTCATCACCGTCTCAGTCGTCATCGTCTCAGTCGTCACCGTCTCAGTCATCACCGCCTCAGTCGTCACTGTCTCAGTCGTCACCGTCTCAGTCGTCACCATCTCAGTCGTTACTGCCTCAGTCGTCATTGTCTCAATCGTCACCGTCTCAGTCATCACCATCTCAGTCGTCACTGTCTCAGTCGTCACCGTCTGAGTCGTCACTGTCTCAGTCATCACCGTCTCAGTCATCACCGTCTCAGTTGTCACCGTCTCAGTCGTCACTGTCTCAGTCGTCAACGTCTGAGTCGTCACTGTCTCAGTCATCACCGTCTCAGTCGTCACCGTCTCAGTCGTCACCATCTCAGTCGTTACTGCCTCAGTCGTCATTGTCTCAATCGTCACCGTCTCAGTCATCACCATCTCAGTCGTCACTGTCACAGTCGTCACTGTCTCAGTCGTCACTGCCTCAGTCGTCACCGTCTCAAGCGTCACCATCTCAGTCATCACCGTCTCAGTCATCACCGTCTCAGTCGTCACCGTCTCAGTTGTTAATGCCTCAGTCATCACTGCCTCAGTCGTCACCGTCTCAGTCGTCACTGTCTCAGTCGTCACTGTCTCAGTCCTCACCGTCTCAGTCGTCACTGTCTCAGTCGTCACCGTCTCAGTCGTCACTGTCTCAGTCGTTACCGTCTCAGTCGTCAACGCCTCAGTCAGAACCGTCTCAGTCGTCACCGCCTCAGTCTCACTGTCTCAGTCGTCACCGTCACAATTGTCACCGTCTCAGTCGTCACCGTCTCTGTCGTCTCTATCACAGTCGTCACTGTCTCAGTCGTCACTGTCTCAGTCGTCATCGTCACAATCGTCACTGTCTCAGTCATCACCATCTCAGTCGTCACCCTCTCAGTCGCCACCGTCTCAGTTTGTCACCGTCTCAATTGTCACTGTCTCAGTCGTCACTGTCTCAGTCATCACCGTCTCAGTCGTCACCGTCTCAGTTGTCACTGTCTCAGTCGTCACTGTCTCAGTTGTCATCGTCACAGTCGTCACTGTCTCAGTCGTCACTGTCTCAGTCGTCACTGTCTCAGTCGTCACTGTCTCAGTCGTCATCGTCACAGTCGTCACTGTCTCAGTCATCACCGTCTCAGTCATCACCGTCTCAGTCTTCACCGTCTCAGTCGTCACCGCCTCAGTCATCACTGTCTCAGTCGTCACAGTCTCAGTCGTCACTGTCTCAGTCGTCATCGTCACAGTCGTCACTGTCTCAGTCATCACCGTCTCAGTCATCACCGTCTCAGTCTTCACCGTCTCAGTCGTCACCGCCTCAGTCATCACTGTCTCAGTCGTCACAGTCTCAGTCGTCATTGTCTCAGTCGTCATCGTCACAGTCGTCACTGTCTCAGTCATCACCGTCTCAGTCATCACCGTCTCAGTCTTCACCGTCTCAGTCGTCACCGCCTCAGTCATCACTGTCTCAGTCATCACCGTCTCAGTCATCACCGTGTCAGTCTTCACTGTCTCAGTCATCAACGTCTCAGTCGTCACTGTATCAGTCGTCTCCGTCTCAGTCGTCACTGTCTCAGTCGTCACCGTCTCAGTCGTCACTGCCTCAGTCGTCACCGTCTCAATCGTCAATGCCTCAGTCATCACCGTCTCGGTCGTCACCAGCTCAGTCGTCACTGTCTCAGTTGTCACTGTCTCAGTCGTCACCGTCTCAGTCGACACCGTCTCAGACATTACCGTCTTAGTCGTCAACGCCTCAGTCATCACCGTCTCAGTCGTCACCATCTCAGTTGTCTCTGTCTCAGTCGTCACTGCCTCAGTCGTCATCGTCTCAGTCATCACTTTCTCAGTCGTCTCTGTCTCAGGCGTCACCGTCTCAATCGTCACTTTCTCAGTCGTCACCGTCTCAGTCGTCACCATCTCAGTCGTTACTGCTTCAGTCGTCACTGTCTCAATCGTCATTGTCTCAGTCGTCACCGTCTCAGTCGTCACCGTCTCAGTCGTCACTGTCTCAATCGCCACTGTCTCAGTCGTCACCGTCTCAGTCGTCACTGTCTCAATCGTCACTGACTCAGTCGTCACCGTCTCAGTCGTCACCGTCTCTGTCGTCACTGTCTCAGTCGTCACTGTCTCAGTCGTCACCGTCTCAGTCGTCATCGTCTCAGTCATCACTGTCTCAGTCATCACCGTCTCAGTCATCACCGTCTCAGTCGTCACTGTCTCAGTCGTCACCGTCTGAGTCGTCACTGTCTCAGTCGTCAACACCTCAGTCATCACCGTCTCAGTCATCACCGTCTCAGTCATCACCGTCTCAGTCGTCACTGTCTCAGTCGTCACCATCTCAGTTGTCTCTGCCTCAGTCGTCACTGCCTCAGTCGTCACCGTCTCAGTCATCACTTTCTCAGTCGTCTCTGTCTCAGTCGTCACCGTCTCAGTCGTCACTTTCTCAGTCGTCACCGTCTCAGTCGTCACTGTCTCAGTCGTCACTGTCTCAATCGTCACTGTCTCAGTCGTCACCGTCTCAGTCGTCACCGTCTCAGTCGTCACTGTCTCAGTCGTCACCGTCTCAGTCGTAAACGCCTCAGTCGTCACTGTCTCAGTCGTCACCGTCTCAGTCGTCACTGTCCCGGTCGTCACTGTCTCAGTCATGACCGTCTCAAGCGTCACCATCTCAGTCATCACCATCTCAGTCATCACCGTCTCAGTCGTCACCGTCTCAGTTGTCAATGCCTCAGTCGTCACTGTCTCAGTCGTCACCATCTCAGTTGTCTCTGTCTCAGTCGTCACTGCCTCAGTCGTCACCGTCTTAGTCATCACTTTCTCAGTCGTCTCTGTCTCAGTCGTCACCATCTCAGTCGTTACTGCCTCAGTCGTCACTGTCTCAATCGTCATTGCCTCAGTCGTCACCGTCTCAGTCGTCACCGTCTCAGTCGTCACTGTCTCAATCGTCACTGTCTCAGTCGTCACCGTCTCAGTCGTCACTGTCTCAGTCGTCACTGTCTCAGTCGTCACCGTCTCAGTCGTCACTGTCTCAATCGTCACTGTCTCAGTCGTCACTGTCTCAGTCGTCACCGTCTCAGTCGTCACCGTCTCAGTCGTCACTGTCTCAGTCATGACCATCTCAAGCGTCACCATCTCAGTCATCACCGTCTCAGTCATCACTGTCTCAATCGTCATTGCCTCAGTCGTCACCGTCTCAGTTGTCACTGTCTCAGTCGTCACTGTCTCAATCGTCACTGTCTCAGTCGTCACCGTCTCAGTCGTCACTGTCTCAGTCGTCACTGTCTCAGTCGTCACCGTCTCAGTCGTCACCGTCTCAGTCGTCGCTGTCTCAGTCATGACCATCTCAAGCGTCACCATTTAAGTCATCACCGTCTCAGTCATCACTGTCTCAATCGTCACCGTCTCAGTCGTCACCGTCTCTGTCGTCTCTGTCTCAGTCGTCACTGTCTCAGTCGTCTCTGTCTCAGTCGTCACTGTCTCAGTCGTCACTGTCTCAGTCATCACCGTCTCAGTCATCACCGTCTCAGTCTTCACTGTCTCAGTCGTCACCGTCTCAGTCATCACTGTCTCAGTCATCACCGTCTCAGTCTTCACTGTCTCAGTCATCAACGTCTCAGTCGTCACTGTCTCAGTCGTCTCCGTCTCAGTCGTCACTGTCTCAGTCGTCACCGTCTCAATCGACACCGTCTCAGACATTACCGTCTTAGTCGTCAACGCCTCAGTCGTCTCTGTCTCAGTCATCACCGTCTCAGTCTTCACTGTCTCAGTCGTCTCCGTCTCAGTCGTCACTGTCTCAGTCGTCACCGTCTCAGTCGTCACTGCCTCAGTCGTCACCGTCTCAATCGACACCGTCTCAGACATTACCGTCTTAGTCGTCAACGCCTCAGTCATCACCGTCTCAGTCGTCACCATCTCAGTTGTCTCTGTCTCAGTCGTCACTGTCTCAGTCGTCACTGTCTCAGTCGTCACTGTCTCAGTCGTCATCGTCTCAGTCATCACTTTCTCAGTCGTCTCTGTCTCAATCGTCACTGTCTCAGTCGTCACCGTCTCAGTCGTCACTGTCTCAGTCGTCACTGTCTCAGTCGTCACCGTCTCAGTCGTCACCGTCTCAGTCGTCACTGTCTCAGTCATGACCATCTCAAGCGTCACCATCTCAGTCATCACCGTCTCAGTCATCACTGTCTCAATCGTCACCATCTCAGTCATTACTGCCTCAGTCGTCACTGTCTCAATCGTCATTGCCTCAGTCGTCACCGTCTCAGTCGTCACCGTCTCAGTCGTCACTGTCTCAATCGTCACTGACTCAGTCGTCACTGTCTCAGTTGTCACTGTCTCAGTCGTCACTGTCTCAATCGTCACTGTCTCAGTCGTCACTGTCTCAGTCGTCACCGTCTCAGTCGTCACTGTCTCAGTCGTCACTGTCTCAGTCGTCACCGTCTCAGTCGTCACCGTCTCAGTCGTCACTGTCTCAGTCATGACCATCTCAAGCGTCACCATCTCAGTCATCACCGTCTCAGTCATCACTGTCTCAATCGTCACCGTCTCAGTCGTCACCGTCTCAGTCGTCACTGTCTCAATCGTCACTGTCTCAATCGTCACCGTCACAGTTGTCACCGTCTCTGTCGTCTCTGTCTCAGTCGTCACTGTCTCAGTCGTCACTGTCTCAGTCGTCATCGTCACAGTCGTCACTGTCTCAGTCATCACCGTCTCAGTCATCACCGTCTCAGTCTTCACTGTCTCAGTCGTCACCGCCTCAGTCATCACTGTCTCAGTCATCACCGTCTCAGTCTTCACTGTCTCAGTCATCAACGTCTCAATCGTCACTGTCTCAGTCGTCTCCGTCTCAGTCGTCACTGTCTCAGTCGTCAACGCCTCAGTCGTCTCTGTCTCAGTCATCAACGTCTCAGTCTTCACTGTCTCAGTCGTCATCGTCTCAGTCATCACTTTCTCAGTCGTCTCTGTCTCAATCGTCACTGTCTCAGTCGTCACTGCCTCAGTCGTCACCGTCTCAATCGACACCGTCTCAGACATTACCGTCTTAGTCGTCAACGCCTCAGTCGTCTCTGTCTCAGTCGTCACCATCTCAGTCTTCACTGTCTCAGTCGTCTCCGTCTCAGTCGTCACTGTCTCAGTCGTCACCGTCTCAGTCGTCACTGCCTCAGTCGTCACCGTCTCAATCGACACCGTCTCAGACATTACCGTCTTAGTCGTCAACGCCTCAGTCATCACCGTCTCAGTCGTCACCATCTCAGTTGTCTCTGTCTCAGTCGTCACTGTCTCAGTCGTCACTGTCTAAGTCGTCATCGTCTCAGTCATCACTTTCTCAGTCGTCTCTGTCTCAATCGTCACTGTCTCAGTCGTCACTGTCTCAGTCGTCACCGTCTCAGTCGTCACCGTCTCAGTCGTCACTGTCTCAGTCATGACCATCTCAAGCGTCACCATCTCAGTCATCACCGTCTCAGTCATCACTGTCTCAATCGTCACCATCTCAGTCGTTACTGCCTCAGTCGTCACTGTCACAATCGTCATTGCCTCAGTCGTCACCGTCTCAGTCGTCACCGTCTCAGTCGTCACTGTCTCAATCGTCACTGACTCAGTCGTCACTGTCTCAGTTGTCACTGTCTCAGTCGTCACTGTCTCAATCGTCACTGTCTCAGTCGTCACTGTCTCAGTCGTCACCGTCTCAGTCGTCACCGTCTCAGTCGTCACTGTCTCAGTCGTCACTGTCTCAGTCGTCACCGTCTCAGTCGTCACCGTCTCAGTCGTCACTGTCTCAGTCATGACCATCTCAAGCGTCACCATCTCAGTCATCACCGTCTTAGTCATCACTGTCTCAATCGTCACCGTCTCTGTCGTCTCTGTCTCAGTCGTCACTTTCTCAGTCGTCACTGTCTCAGTCGTCATCGTCACAGTCGTCACTGTCTCAGTCATCACCGTCTCAGTCATCACCGTCTCAGTCTTCACTGTCTCAGTCGTCACCGCCTCAGTCGTCTCTGTCTCAGTCATCACCGTCTCAGTCTTCACTGTCTCAGTCATCAACGTCTCAGTCGTCACTGTCTCAGTCTTCACTGTCTCAGTCGTCACCGCCTCAGTGGTCTCTGTCTCAGTCATCACCGTCTCAGTCTTCACTGTCTCAGTCATCAACGTCTCAGTCGTCACTGTCTCAGTCTTCACTGTCTCAGTCATCAACGTCTCAGTCGTCACTGTCTCAGTCGTCTCCGTCTCAGTCGTCACCGTCTCAGTCGTCACCATCTCAGTTGTCTCTGTCTCAGTCGTCACTGTCTCAGTCGTCACTGTCTCAGTCGTCATCGTCTCAGTCATCACTTTCTCAGTCGTCTCTATCTCAGTCGTCACCGTCTCAGTCGTCACTTTCTCAGTCGTTACTGTCTCAGACGTCACCGTCTCAGTCGTCACTGTCTCAGTCGTCACCGTCTCAGTCGTCACTGTCTCAGTCGTCACTGTCTCAGTCGTCACCGTCTCAGTCGTCACCGTCTCAGTCGTCACTGTCTCAGTCATGACCATCTCAAGCGTCACCATCTCAGTCATCACCGTCTTAGTCATCACTGTCTCAATCGTCACCGTCACAATTGTCACCGTCTCTGTCGTCACTGTCTCAGTCATCACCGTCTCAGTCTTCACTGTCTCAGTCGTCACCGCCTCAATCGTCTCTGTCTCAGTCATCACCGTCTCAGTCTTCACTGTCTCAGTCATCAACGTCTCAGTCGTCACTGTCTCAGTCGTCTCCGTCTCAGTCGTCACTGTCTCAGTCGTCACCGTCTTAGTCGTCAACGCCTCAGTCATCACCGTCTCAGTCGTCACCATCTCAGTTGTCTCTGTCTCAGTCGTCACTGTCTCAGTCGTCACTGTCTCAGTCGTCATCGTCTCAGTCATCACTTTCTCAGTCGTCTCTATCTCAGTCGTCACCGTCTCAGTCGTCACTTTCTCAGTCGTTACTGTCTCAGTCGTCACCGTCTCAGTCGTCACTGTCTCAGTCGTCACCGTCTCAATCGTCTATGTCTCAGTTGTCACCGTCTCAGTCGTCACCGCCTCAGTCGTCACTGTCTCAGTCGTCACCGTCTCAGTCGTCACCGCCTCAGTCGTCACCGTCTCAGTCGTCACCGTCTCAGTCATCACTGTCTCAGTTGTCACTGTCTCAGTCGTGACTGTCTCAGTCGTCACCATCTCAGTCGTCACTGTCTCAGTTGTCACCGTCTCAGTCGTCACCGTCTCAGTCGTCACCGTCTCAGTTGTCACTGCCGCAGCCGTCACTGTCTCAGTCGTCACCGTCTCAGTCGTCACCGTCTCAGTTGTCACTGCCTCAGTTGTCACCATCTCAGTCGTCACTGTCTCAGTCGTCACCGTCTCAGTCGTCACTGTCTCAGTCGTCACCGTCTCAGTCGTCACCGTCTCAGATGTCACTGCCACAGTCGTCACTGTCTCAGTCGTCACTGTCTCAGTTGTCGCTGCCTCAGTCGTCACTGTCTCAGTTGTCACCGTCTCAGTCGTCACTGTCACAGTCGTCACTGTCTCAGTCGTCACCGTCTCAGTCATCACCGTCTCAGTTGTCACTGCCTCAGTCGTCACTGTCTCAGTTGTCACCGTCTCAGTCGTCACTGTCTCAGTCGTCACCGTCTCAGTCGTCACAGTCTCAGTCGTCACTGTCTCAGTCGTCACTGCCTCCGTCGTCACTGTCTCAGTCGTCAACGTCTCAGTCGTCACCGCCTCAGTCGTCACTGTCTCAGTTGTCACCGTCTCAGTCATCACCGTCTCAGTCGTCACCGTCTCAGTTGTCACCGCCTCAGTCGTCACTGTCTCAGTCGTCACCGTCTCAGTCGTCATCACCTCAGTCGTCACCGTCTCAGTCGTCACTGTCTCAGTTGTCACCACCTTAGTCATCTCTGTCTCAGTTGTCACTGTCTCAGTTGTAACCGTCTCAGTCGTCACCGTCTCAGTCGTCACTGTCTCAGTCGTCACTGTCTCAGTTGTCACCGTCTCAGTCGTCACTGTCTCAGTTGTCACCACCTTAGTCATCACTGTCTCAGTTGTCACTGTCTCAGTTGTCACTGTCTCAGTCGTCACTGCCTCAGTCGACACTGCCTCAGTCGTCACTGTCTCAGTTCTCACCGTCTCAGTCATCACTGCCTCAGTTGTAACCGTCTCAGTCGTCACCGTCTCAGTCGTCACTGTCTCAGTCGTCACCGTCTCAGTCGTCACTGTCTCAGTCGTCACTGCCTCAGTCGTCACTGCCTCAGTCGTCACTGTCTCAGTTGACACCGTCTCAGTCGTCACCGTCTCAGTTTTCACTGTCTCAGTCGTCACTGTCTCAGTCGTCACCGTCTCAGTTGTCACTGTCTCAGTCGTCACTTTCTCAGTCCTCTCTGTCTCAGTCGTCACTGTCTCAGTCGTCACCGTCTCAGTCGTCACTGTCTCAGTCGTCACCGACTCAGTCGTCACTGCCTCAGTCGTCACCGCCTCAGTCGTCACTGTCTCAGTTGTCACCGTCTCAGTCGTCACCGTCTCAGTCGTCACCGCCTCAGTCGTCACTGCCTCCGTCGTCACTGTCTCAGTCGTCAACGTCTCAGTCGTCACCGCCTCAGTCGTCACTGTCTCAGTTGTCACCGTCTCAGTCGTCACCGTCTCAGTCGTCACCGTCTCAGTTGTCACCGCCTCAGTCGTCACTGTCTCAGTCGTCACCGTCTCAGTCGTCATCACCTCAGTCGTCACCGTCTCAGTCGTCACTGTCTCAGTTGTCACCACCTTAGTCATCTCTGTCTCAGTTGTCACTGTCTCAGTTGTAACCGTCTCAGTCGTCACCGTCTCAGTCGTCACTGTCTCAGTCGTCACTGTCTCAGTTGTCACCGTCTCAGTCGTCACTGTCTCAGTTGTCACCACCTTAGTCATCTCTGTCTCAGTTGTCACTGTCTCAGTTGTAACCGTCTCAGTCGTCACCGTCTCAGTCGTCACTGTCTCAGTCGTCACTGTCTCAGTCATCACCGTCTCAGTCATCACTGTCTCAATCGTCACCATCTCAGTCGTTACTGCCTCAGTCGTCACTGTCACAATCGTCATTGCCTCAGTCGTCACCGTCTCAGTCGTCACCGTCTCAGTCGTCACTGTCTCAATCGTCACTGACTCAGTCGTCACTGTCTCAGTTGTCACTGTCTCAGTCGTCACTGTCTCAATCGTCACTGTCTCAGTCGTCACTGTCTCAGTCGTCACCGTCTCAGTCGTCACTGTCTCAGTCGTCACTGTCTCAGTCGTCACCGTCTCAGTCGTCACCGTCTCAGTCGTCACTGTCTCAGTCATGACCATCTCAAGCGTCACCATCTCAGTCATCACCGTCTCAGTCATCACTGTCTCAATCGTCACCGTCACAATTGTCACCGTCTCTGTCGTCTCTGTCTCAGTCGTCACTGTCTCAGTCGTCACTGTCTCAGTCGTCATCGTCACAGTCGTCACTGTCTCAGTCATCACCGTCTCAGTCATCACCGTCTCAGTCTTCACTGTCTCAGTCGTCACCGCCTCAGTCGTCTCTGTCTCAGTCGTCATCGTCTCAGTCATCACTTTCTCAGTCGTCTCTGTCTCAATCGTCACTGTCTCAGTCGTCACTGTCTCAGTCGTCACCGTCTCAGTCGTCACCGTCTCAGTCGTCACTGTCTCAGTCATGACCATCTCAAGCGTCACCATCTCAGTCATCACCGTCTCAGTCATCACTGTCTCAATCGTCACCATCTCAGTCGTTACTGCCTCAGTCGTCACTGTCACAATCGTCATTGCCTCAGTCGTCACCGTCTCAGTCGTCACCGTCTCAGTCGTCACTGTCTCAATCGTCACTGACTCAGTCGTCACTGTCTCAGTTGTCACTGTCTCAGTCGTCACTGTCTCAATCGTCACTGTCTCAGTCGTCACTGTCTCAGTCGTCACCGTCTCAGTCGTCACCGTCTCAGTCGTCACTGTCTCAGTCGTCACTGTCTCAGTCGTCACCGTCTCAGTCGTCACCGTCTCAGTCGTCACTGTCTCAGTCATGACCATCTCAAGCGTCACCATCTCAGTCATCACCGTCTTAGTCATCACTGTCTCAATCGTCACCGTCACAATTGTCACCGTCTCTGTCGTCTCTGTCTCAGTCGTCACTGTCTCAGTCATCACTGTCTCAGTCGTCATCGTCACAGTCGTCACTGTCTCAGTCATCACCGTCTCAGTCATCACCGTCTCAGTCTTCACTGTCTCAGTCGTCACCGCCTCAGTCGTCTCTGTCTCAGTCATCACCGTCTCAGTCTTCACTGTCTCAGTCATCAACGTCTCAGTCGTCACTGTCTCAGTCGTCTCCGTCTCAGTCGTCACTGTCTCAGTCGTCACCGTCTTAGTCGTCAACGCCTCAGTCATCACCGTCTCAGTCGTCACCATCTCAGTTGTCTCTGTCTCAGTCGTCACTGTCTCAGTCGTCACTGTCTCAGTCGTCATCGTCTCAGTCATCACTTTCTCAGTCGTCTCTATCTCAGTCGTCACCGTCTCAGTCGTCACTTTCTCAGTCGTTACTGTCTCAGTCGTCACCGTCTCAGTCGTCACTGTCTCAGTCGTCACCGTCTCAATCGTCTATGTCTCAGTTGTCACCGTCTCAGTCGTCACCGCCTCAGTCGTCACTGTCTCAGTCGTCACCGTCTCAGTCGTCACCGCCTCAGTCGTCACCGTCTCAGTCGTCACCGCCTCAGTCTTCACCGTCTCAGTCGTCACTGTCTCAGTTGTCACCGTCTCAGTCGTCACTGCCTCAGTCGTCACTGTCTCAGTTGTCACCGTCTCAGTCGTCACTGTCTCAGTCGTCACCGCCTCAGTTGTCACCGTCTCAGTCATCTCTGTCTCAGTCGTCACTGCCTCAGTCGTCACTGTCTCAGTTGTCACTGTCTCAGTCGTCACTGTCTGAGTCGTCACCGCCTCAGTCTTCACCGTCTCAGTCGTCACTGTCTCAGTTGTCACCGTCTCAGTCGTCACTGCCTCAGTCATCACTGTCTCAGTTGTCACCGTCTCAGTCGTCACTGTCTCAGTCGTCACCGCCTCAGTCGTCACTGTCTCAGTTGTCACCGTCTCAGTCGTCACTGTCTCAGTCGTCACCGCCTCAGTTGTCATTGTCTCAGTCGTCACTGTCTCAGTCGTCAACGTCTCAGTCGTCACCGCCTCAGTCGTCACTGTCTCAGTTGTCACCGTCTCAGTCGTCACCGTCTCAGTCATCACTGTCTCAGTTGTCACTGTCTCAGTCGTCACTATCTCAGTCATCACTGTCTCAGTTGTCACCGTCTCAGTCGTCACCGTCTCAGTCGTCACTGTCTCAGTCGTCACCGCCTCAGTCGTCACCGCCTCAGTCGTCACCGCCTCAGTCATCACCATCTCAGTCGTCACTGTCTCAGTTGTCACCGTCTCAGTCATCACCATCTCAGTCGTCACTGTCTCAGTTGTCACCGTCTCAGTCATCTCTGTCTCAGTCGTCACCGTCTCAGTTGTCACTGTCTCAGTCGTCACTGTCTCAGTCGTCACTGTCTCAGTTGTCACCGTCTCAGTCGTCACCGTCTCAGTCGTCACTGTCTCAGTCGTCACCGCCTCAGTCGTCACTGCCTCAGTCGTCACTGTCTCAGTCGTCGTCGCCTCAGTCGTCACCGTCTCAGTCATCACCGCCTCAGTCGTCACCATCTCAGTCGTCACTGCCTCAGCCGTCACCGCCTCAGTCGTCACCGCCTCAGTCGTCACCATGTCAGTCGTCACCGTCTTGATCGTCACCGCCTCAGTCGTCACCGTCTCAGTCGTCACCGTCTCAGTCGTCACTGTGTCAGTTGTCACCGTCTCAGTCATCACTGTCTCAGTCGTCACCATCTCAGTCGTCACCGTCTCAGTTGTCACTACCTCAGTCGTCACCATCTCAGTCGTCAGTGCCTCAGTCGTTACTGTCTCAGTTGTCACCGTCTCAGTCATCACTATCTCAGTCGTCACCGTCTCAGTCGTCACCGTCTCAGTCGTCACTGCCTGAGTCGTCACTGTCTCAGTTGTCACCGTCTCAGTCATCACCGTCTCAGTCGTCACTGTCTCATTCGTCACCGTCTCAGTCGTCACCATCTCAGTCGTCACTGTCTCAGACCTCACCGCCTCACTCGTCACCGTCTCAGTCGTCACCGCCTCAGTCGTCACCGTCTCAGTCGTCACTGTCTCAGTCGTCACCGTCTCATTCGTCACCGTCTCAGTCGTCACTGTCTCAGTCGTCACTGTCTCAGTCTTCACCATCTCAGTCGTCACTGTCTCAGTCGTCACTGTCTCAGTCGTCACCGTCTCAGTTGTCTCTGTCTCAGTCGTCACCGTCTCAGTCGTCACTGTCTCAGTCGTCACCGTCTCAGTCGTCACTGTCTCAGTCGTCACCGTCTCAGTCGTCACTGCCTCAGTCGTCACTGTCTCAGTCGTCGCCGCCTCAGTCGTCACCGTCTCAGTCATCACCGCCTCAGTCGTCACCATCTCAGTCGTCACTGCCTCAGCCGTCACCGCCTCAGTCGTCACCGCCTCAGTCGTCACCATGTCAGTCGTCACCGTCTTGATCGTCACCGCCTCAGTTGTCACTGTCTCAGTCGTCACTGTCTCAGTCGTCACCGTCTCAATCATCACCGTCTCAGTCGTCACCGTCTCAGTCGTCACTGCCTCAGTCGTCACTGTCTCAGTCGGCACCGTCTCAGTCGTCACTGTCTCAGTCGTCACCGTCTCAGTTGTCTCTGTCTCAGTCGTCACCGTCTCAGTCGTCACTGTCTCAGTCGTCAAAGTCTCAGTTGTCACTGTCTCAGTCGTCACTGTCTCAGTCGTCACTGTCTCAGTCGTCACCGTCTCAGTCGTCACTGTCTCAGTCTTCACTGTCTCAGTTGTCACTGTCTCAGTCTTCACTGTCTCAGTCGTCACCGTCTCAGTCGTCACTGTCTCAGTCGTCACTGTCTCAGTCGTCGCCGCCTCAGTCGTCACCGTCTCAGTCATCACCGCCTCAGTCATCACCATCTCAGTCGTCACTGCCTCAGCCGTCACCGCCTCAGTCGTCACCGCCTCAGTCGTCACCATGTCAGTCGGCACCGTCTTGATCGTCACCGCCTCAGTCGTCACCGTCTCAGTCGTCACCGTCTCAGTCGTCACCGTCTCAGTCGTCACTGTGTCAGTTGTCACCGTCTCAGTCATCACTGTCTCAGTCGTCACCATCTCAGTCGTCACCGTCTCAGTCGTCACTACCTCAGTCGTCACCATCTCAGTCGTCAGTGCCTCAGTCGTTACTGTCTCAGTTGTCACCGTCTCAGTCATCACTATCTCAGTCGTCACCGTCTCAGTCGTCACCGTCTCAGTCGTCACTGCCTCAGTCGTCACCATCTCAGTCGTCACTGCCTGAGTCGTCACTGTCTCAGTTGTCACCGTCTCAGTCATCACCGTCTCAGTCGTCACCGTCTCAGTTGTCACCGTCTCAGTCGTCACTGTCTCAGTCGTCACCGTCTCAGTCGTCACCGTCTCAGTCGTCACCATCTCAGTCGTCACTGTCTCAGACCTCACCGCCTCACTCGTCACCGTCTCAGTCGTCACTGTCTCAGTCGTCACCGTCTCAGTCGTCACTGTCTCAGTCGTCACCGTCTCATTCGTCACCGTCTCAGTCGTCACTGTCTCAGTCGTCACTGTCTCAGTCTTCACTGTCTCAGTCGTCACCATCTCAGTCGTCACTGTCTCAGTCGTCACTGTCTCAGTCGTCACTGTCTCAGTCGTCACCGTCTCAGTTGTCTCTGTCTCAGTCGTCACCGTCTCAGTCGTCACTGTCTCAGTCGTCACCGTCTCAGTCGTCACTGTCTCAGTCGTCACCGTCTCAGTCGTCACTGCCTCAGTCGTCACTGTCTCAGTCGTCGTCGCCTCAGTCGTCACCGTCTCAGTCATCACCGCCTCAGTCGTCACCATCTCAGTCGTCACTGCCTCAGCCGTCACCGCCTCAGTCGTCACCGCCTCAGTCGTCACCATGTCAGTCGTCACCGTCTTGATCGTCACCGCCTCAGTCGTCACCGTCTCAGTCGTCACCGTCTCAGTCGTCACCGTCTCAGTCGTCACTGTGTCAGTCGTCACCGTCTCAGTCATCACTGTCTCAGTCGTCACCATCTCAGTCGTCACCGTCTCAGTCGTCACTGTCTCAGTCGTCACCATCTCAGTCGTCAGTGCCTCAGTCGTTACTGTCTCAGTCGTCACCGTCTCAGTCATCACTATCTCAGTCGTCACCGTCTCAGTCGTCACCGTCTCAGTCGTCACTGCCTCAGTCGTCACCATCTCAGTCGTCACTGCCTGCGTCATCACTGTCTCAGTTGTCACCGTCTCAGTCATCACCGTCTCAGTCGACACCGTCTCAGTTGTCACCGTCTCAGTCGTCACTGTCTCAGTCGTCACCGTCTCAGTCGTCACCGTCTCAGTCGTCACCATCTCAGTCGTCACTGTCTCAGACCTCACCGCCTCACTCGTCACCGTCTCAGTCGTCACTGTCTCAGTCGTCACTGTCTCAGTTGTCACCGTCTCAGTCGTCACTGTCTCAGTTGTCACCACCTTAGTCATCTCTGTCTCAGTTGTCACTGTCTCAGTTGTAACCGTCTCAGTCGTCACCGTCTCAGTCGTCACTGTCTCAGTCGTCACTGTCTCAGTCATCACCGTCTCAGTCATCACTGTCTCAATCGTCACCATCTCAGTCGTTACTGCCTCAGTCGTCACTGTCACAATCGTCATTGCCTCAGTCGTCACCGTCTCAGTCGTCACCGTCTCAGTCGTCACTGTCTCAATCGTCACTGACTCAGTCGTCACTGTCTCAGTTGTCACTGTCTCAGTCGTCACTGTCTCAATCGTCACTGTCTCAGTCGTCACTGTCTCAGTCGTCACCGTCTCAGTCGTCACCGTCTCAGTCGTCACTGTCTCAGTCGTCACTGTCTCAGTCGTCACCGTCTCAGTCGTCACCGTCTCAGTCGTCACTGTCTCAGTCATGACCATCTCAAGCGTCACCATCTCAGTCATCACCGTCTTAGTCATCACTGTCTCAATCGTCACCGTCACAATTGTCACCGTCTCTGTCGTCTCTGTCTCAGTCGTCACTGTCTCAGTCGTCATCGTCACAGTCGTCACTGTCTCAGTCATCACCGTCTCAGTCATCACCGTCTCAGTCTTCACTGTCTCAGTCGTCACCGCCTCAGTCGTCTCTGTCTCAGTCGTCATCGTCTCAGTCATCACTTTCTCAGTCGTCTCTGTCTCAATCGTCACTGTCTCAGTCGTCACTGTCTCAGTCGTCACCGTCTCAGTCGTCACCGTCTCAGTCGTCACCGCCTCAGTCATGACCATCTCAAGCGTCACCATCTCAGTCATCACCGTCTCAGTCATCACTGTCTCAATCGTCACCATCTCAGTCGTTACTGCCTCAGTCGTCACTGTCACAATCGTCATTGCCTCAGTCGTCACCGTCTCAGTCGTCACCGTCTCAGTCGTCACTGTCTCAATCGTCACTGACTCAGTCGTCACTGTCTCAGTTGTCACTGTCTCAGTCGTCACTGTCTCAATCGTCACCGTCTCTGTCGTCTCTGTCTCAGTCGTCACTGTCTCAGTCATCACTGTCTCAGTCGTCATCGTCACAGTCGTCACTGTCTCAGTCATCACCGTCTCAGTCATCACCGTCTCAGTCTTCACTGTCTCAGTCGTCACCGCCTCAATCGTCTCTGTCTCAGTCATCACCGTCTCAGTCTTCACTGTCTCAGTCATCAACGTCTCAGTCGTCACTGTCTCAGTCGTCTCCGTCTCAGTCGTCACTGTCTCAGTCGTCACCGTCTTAGTCGTCAACGCCTCAGTCATCACCGTCTCAGTCGTCACCATCTCAGTTGTCTCTGTCTCAGTCGTCACTGTCTCAGTCGTCACTGTCTCAGTCGTCATCGTCTCAGTCATCACTTTCTCAGTCGTCTCTATCTCAGTCGTCACCGTCTCAGTCGTCACTTTCTCAGTCGTTACTGTCTCAGTCGTCACCGTCTCAGTCGTCACTGTCTCAGTCGTCACCGTCTCAATCGTCTATGTCTCAGTTGTCACCGTCTCAGTCGTCACCGCCTCAGTCGTCACTGTCTCAGTCGTCACCGTCTCAGTCGTCACCGCCTCAGTCGTCACCGTCTCAGTCGTCACCGTCTCAGTCATCACTGTCTCAGTTGTCACTGTCTCAGTCGTGACTGTCTCAGTCGTCACCATCTCAGTCGTCACTGTCTCAGTTGTCACCGTCTCAGTCGTCACCGTCTCAGTCGTCACCGCCTCAGTCGTCTCTGTCTCAGTCATCACCGTCTCAGTCTTCACTGTCTCAGTCATCAACGTCTCAGTCGTCACTGTCTCAGTCGTCTCCGTCTCAGTCGTCACTGTCTCAGTCGTCACCGTCTTAGTCGTCAACGCCTCAGTCATCACCGTCTCAGTCGTCACCATCTCAGTTGTCTCTGTCTCAGTCGTCACTGTCTCAGTCGTCACTGTCTCAGTCGTCATCGTCTCAGTCATCACTTTCTCAGTCGTCTCTATCTCAGTCGTCACCGTCTCAGTCGTCACTTTCTCAGTCGTTACTGTCTCAGTCGTCACCGTCTCAGTCGTCACTGTCTCAGTCGTCACCGTCTCAATCGTCTATGTCTCAGTTGTCACCGTCTCAGTCGTCACCGCCTCAGTCGTCACTGTCTCAGTCGTCACCGTCTCAGTCGTCACCGCCTCAGTCGTCACCGTCTCAGTCGTCACCGTCTCAGTCATCACTGTCTCAGTTGTCACTGTCTCAGTCGTGACTGTCTCAGTCGTCACCATCTCAGTCGTCACTGTCTCAGTTGTCACCGTCTCAGTCGTCACCGTCTCAGTCGTCACCGTCTCAGTTGTCACTGCCGCAGCCGTCACTGTCTCAGTCGTCACCGTCTCAGTCGTCACCGTCTCAGTTGTCACTGCCTCAGTTGTCACCGTCTCAGTCGTCACTGTCTCAGTCGTCACCGTCTCAGTCGTCACTGTCTCAGTCGTCACCGTCTCAGTCGTCACCGTCTCAGATGTCACTGCCACAGTCGTCACTGTCTCAGTCGTCACTGTCTCAGTTGTCGCTGCCTCAGTCGTCACTGTCTCAGTTGTCACCGTCTCAGTCGTCACTGTCACAGTCGTCACTGTCTCAGTCGTCACCGTCTCAGTCATCACCGTCTCAGTTGTCACTGCCTCAGTCGTCACTGTCTCAGTTGTCACCGTCTCAGTCGTCACTGTCTCAGTCGTCACAGTCTCAGTCGTCACAGTCTCAGTCGTCACTGTCTCAGTCGTCACTGCCTCCGTCGTCACTGTCTCAGTCGTCAACGTCTCAGTCGTCACCGCCTCAGTCGTCACTGTCTCAGTTGTCACCGTCTCAGTCATCACCGTCTCAGTCGTCACCGTCTCAGTTGTCACCGCCTCAGTCGTCACTGTCTCAGTCGTCACCGTCTCAGTCGTCATCACCTCAGTCGTCACCGTCTCAGTCGTCACTGTCTCAGTTGTCACCACCTTAGTCATCTCTGTCTCAGTTGTCACTGTCTCAGTTGTAACCGTCTCAGTCGTCACCGTCTCAGTCGTCACTGTCTCAGTCGTCACTGTCTCAGTTGTCACCGTCTCAGTCGTCACTGTCTCAGTTGTCACCACCTTAGTCATCACTGTCTCAGTTGTCACTGTCTCAGTTGTCACTGTCTCAGTCGTCACTGCCTCAGTCGACACTGCCTCAGTCGTCACTGTCTCAGTTCTCACCGTCTCAGTCATCACTGCCTCAGTTGTAACCGTCTCAGTCGTCACTGTCTCAGTCGTCACCGTCTCAGTCGTCACTGTCTCAGTCGTCACTGCCTCAGTCGTCACTGCCTCAGTCGTCACTGTCTCAGTTGACACCGTCTCAGTCGTCACCGTCTCAGTTTTCACTGTCTCAGTCGTCACTGTCTCAGTCGTCACCGTCTCAGTCATCACTGCCTCAGTCGTCACTGTCTCAGTTGTCACTGTCTCAGTCGTCACTTTCTCAGTCCTCTCTGTCTCAGTCGTCACTGTCTCAGTCGTCACCGTCTCAGTCGGCACTGTCTCAGTCGTCACCGACTCAGTCGTCACTGCCTCAGTCGTCACCGCCTCAGTCGTCACTGTCTCAGTTGTCACCGTCTCAGTCGTCACCGTCTCAGTCGTCACCGCCTCAGTCGTCACTGCCTCCGTCGTCACTGTCTCAGTCGTCAACGTCTCAGTCGTCACCGCCTCAGTCGTCACTGTCTCAGTTGTCACCGTCTCAGTCGTCACCGTCTCAGTCGTCACCGTCTCAGTTGTCACCGCCTCAGTCGTCACTGTCTCAGTCGTCACCGTCTCAGTCGTCATCACCTCAGTCGTCACCGTCTCAGTCGTCACTGTCTCAGTTGTCACCACCTTAGTCATCTCTGTCTCAGTTGTCACTGTCTCAGTTGTAACCGTCTCAGTCGTCACCGTCTCAGTCGTCACTGTCTCAGTCGTCACTGTCTCAGTTGTCACCGTCTCAGTCGTCACTGTCTCAGTTGTCAACACCTTAGTCATCACTGTCTCAGTTGTCACTGTCTCAGTCGTCACCGTCTCAGTCGTCACTGTCTCAGTCGTCACTGTCTCAGTCGTCACTGTCTCAGTCGTCACCGTCTCAGTCATCACTGCCTCAGTCGTCACTGTCTCAGTTGTCACTGTCTCAGTCGTCACTTTCTCAGTCCTCTCTGTCTCAGTCGTCACTGTCTCAGTCGTCACCGTCTCAGTCGTCACTGTCTCAGTCGTCACCGACTCAGTCGTCACTGCCTCAGTCGTCACCGCCTCAGTCGTCACTGTCTCAGTTGTCACCGTCTCAGTCGTCACCGTCTCAGTCGTCACCGCCTCAGTCGTCACTGTCTCAGTTGTTACCGTCTCAGTCGTCACTGCCTCAGTCGTCACTGCCTCAGTCTTCACCGTCTCAGTCGTCACTGCCTCAGTCGTCACTGTCTCAGTTGTCACTGTCTCAGTCGTCACCGTCTCAGTCCTCACCGTCTCAGTCGTCACTGTCTCAGTCGTCACTGTCTCAGTCGTCACCGCCTCAGTCGTCACCGTCTCAGTCGTCACTGTCTCAGTTGTCACCGTCTCAGTCGTCACCGTCTCAGTCGTCACTGCCTCAGTCGTCACTGCCTCAGTCGTCACTGTCTCAGTTGTCACTGTCTCAGTCGTCACTGTCTGAGTCGTCACCGCCTCAGTCTTCACCGTCTCAGTCGTCACTGTCTCAGTTGTCACCGTCTCAGTCGTCACTGCCTCAGTCGTCACTGTCTCAGTTGTCACCGTCTCAGTCGTCACTGTCTCAGTCGTCACCGCCTCAGTTGTCACCGTCTCAGTCATCTCTGTCTCAGTCGTCACTGCCTCAGTCGTCACTGTCTCAGTTGTCACTGTCTCAGTCGTCACTGTCTGAGTCGTCACCGCCTCAGTCTTCACCGTCTCAGTCGTCACTGTCTCAGTTGTCACCGTCTCAGTCGTCACTGCCTCAGTCATCACTGTCTCAGTTGTCACCGTCTCAGTCGTCACTGTCTCAGTCGTCACCGCCTCAGTCGTCACTGTCTCAGTTGTCACCGTCTCAGTCGTCACTGTCTCAGTCGTCACCGCCTCAGTTGTCATTGTCTCAGTCGTCACTGTCTCAGTCGTCAACGTCTCAGTCGTCACCGCCTCAGTCGTCACTGTCTCAGTTGTCACCGTCTCAGTCGTCACCGTCTCAGTCATCACTGTCTCAGTTGTCACTGTCTCAGTCGTCACTATCTCAGTCATCACTGTCTCAGTTGTCACCGTCTCAGTCGTCACCGTCTCAGTCGTCACTGTCTCAGTCGTCACCGCCTCAGTCGTCACCGCCTCAGTCGTCACCGCCTCAGTCATCACCATCTCAGTCGTCACTGTCTCAGTTGTCACCGTCTCAGTCATCACCATCTCAGTCGTCACTGTCTCAGTTGTCACCGTCTCAGTCATCTCTGTCTCAGTCGTCACCGTCTCAGTTGTCACTGTCTCAGTCGTCACTGTCTCAGTCGTCACTGTCTCAGTTGTCACCGTCTCAGTCGTCACCGTCTCAGTCGTCACTGTCTCAGTCGTCACCGCCTCAGTCGTCACTGCCTCAGTCGTCACTGTCTCAGTCGTCGTCGCCTCAGTCGTCACCGTCTCAGTCATCACCGCCTCAGTCGTCACCATCTCAGTCGTCACTGCCTCAGCCGTCACCGCCTCAGTCGTCACCGCCTCAGTCGTCACCATGTCAGTCGTCACCGTCTTGATCGTCACCGCCTCAGTCGTCACCGTCTCAGTCGTCACCGTCTCAGTCGTCACTGTGTCAGTTGTCACCGTCTCAGTCATCACTGTCTCAGTCGTCACCATCTCAGTCGTCACCGTCTCAGTTGTCACTACCTCAGTCGTCACCATCTCAGTCGTCAGTGCCTCAGTCGTTACTGTCTCAGTTGTCACCGTCTCAGTCATCACTATCTCAGTCGTCACCGTCTCAGTCGTCACCGTCTCAGTCGTCACTGCCTGAGTCGTCACTGTCTCAGTTGTCACCGTCTCAGTCATCACCGTCTCAGTCGTCACTGTCTCATTCGTCACCGTCTCAGTCGTCACCATCTCAGTCGTCACTGTCTCAGACCTCACCGCCTCACTCGTCACCGTCTCAGTCGTCACCGCCTCAGTCGTCACCGTCTCAGTCGTCACTGTCTCAGTCGTCACCGTCTCATTCGTCACCGTCTCAGTCGTCACTGTCTCAGTCGTCACTGTCTCAGTCTTCACCATCTCAGTCGTCACTGTCTCAGTCGTCACTGTCTCAGTCGTCACCGTCTCAGTTGTCTCTGTCTCAGTCGTCACCGTCTCAGTCGTCACTGTCTCAGTCGTCACCGTCTCAGTCGTCACTGTCTCAGTCGTCACCGTCTCAGTCGTCACTGCCTCAGTCGTCACTGTCTCAGTCGTCGCCGCCTCAGTCGTCACCGTCTCAGTCATCACCGCCTCAGTCGTCACCATCTCAGTCGTCACTGCCTCAGCCGTCACCGCCTCAGTCGTCACCGCCTCAGTCGTCACCATGTCAGTCGTCACCGTCTTGATCGTCACCGCCTCAGTTGTCACTGTCTCAGTCGTCACTGTCTCAGTCGTCACCGTCTCAATCGTCACCGTCTCAGTCGTCACCGTCTCAGTCGTCACTGCCTCAGTCGTCACTGTCTCAGTCGGCACCGTCTCAGTCGTCACTGTCTCAGTCGTCACCGTCTCAGTTGTCTCTGTCTCAGTCGTCACCGTCTCAGTCGTCACTGTCTCAGTCGTCAAAGTCTCAGTTGTCACTGTCTCAGTCGTCACTGTCTCAGTCGTCACTGTCTCAGTCGTCACCGTCTCAGTCGTCACTGTCTCAGTCTTCACTGTCTCAGTTGTCACTGTCTCAGTCTTCACTGTCTCAGTCGTCACCGTCTCAGTCGTCACTGTCTCAGTCGTCACTGTCTCAGTCGTCGCCGCCTCAGTCGTCACCGTCTCAGTCATCACCGCCTCAGTCATCACCATCTCAGTCGTCACTGCCTCAGCCGTCACCGCCTCAGTCGTCACCGCCTCAGTCGTCACCATGTCAGTCGGCACCGTCTTGATCGTCACCGCCTCAGTCGTCACCGTCTCAGTCGTCACCGTCTCAGTCGTCACCGTCTCAGTCGTCACTGTGTCAGTTGTCACCGTCTCAGTCATCACTGTCTCAGTCGTCACCATCTCAGTCGTCACCGTCTCAGTCGTCACTACCTCAGTCGTCACCATCTCAGTCGTCAGTGCCTCAGTCGTTACTGTCTCAGTTGTCACCGTCTCAGTCATCACTATCTCAGTCGTCACCGTCTCAGTCGTCACCGTCTCAGTCGTCACTGCCTCAGTCGTCACCATCTCAGTCGTCACTGCCTGAGTCGTCACTGTCTCAGTTGTCACCGTCTCAGTCATCACCGTCTCAGTCGTCACCGTCTCAGTTGTCACCGTCTCAGTCGTCACTGTCTCAGTCGTCACCGTCTCAGTCGTCACCGTCTCAGTCGTCACCATCTCAGTCGTCACTGTCTCAGACCTCACCGCCTCACTCGTCACCGTCTCAGTCGTCACTGTCTCAGTCGTCACCGTCTCAGTCGTCACTGTCTCAGTCGTCACCGTCTCATTCGTCACCGTCTCAGTCGTCACTGTCTCAGTCGTCACTGTCTCAGTCTTCACTGTCTCAGTCGTCACCATCTCAGTCGTCACTGTCTCAGTCGTCACTGTCTCAGTCGTCACTGTCTCAGTCGTCACCGTCTCAGTTGTCTCTGTCTCAGTCGTCACCGTCTCAGTCGTCACTGTCTCAGTCGTCACCGTCTCAGTCGTCACTGTCTCAGTCGTCACCGTCTCAGTCGTCACTGCCTCAGTCGTCACTGTCTCAGTCGTCGTCGCCTCAGTCGTCACCGTCTCAGTCATCACCGCCTCAGTCGTCACCATCTCAGTCGTCACTGCCTCAGCCGTCACCGCCTCAGTCGTCACCGCCTCAGTCGTCACCATGTCAGTCGTCACCGTCTTGATCGTCACCGCCTCAGTCGTCACCGTCTCAGTCGTCACCGTCTCAGTCGTCACCGTCTCAGTCGTCACTGTGTCAGTCGTCACCGTCTCAGTCATCACTGTCTCAGTCGTCACCATCTCAGTCGTCACCGTCTCAGTCGTCACTGTCTCAGTCGTCACCATCTCAGTCGTCAGTGCCTCAGTCGTTACTGTCTCAGTCGTCACCGTCTCAGTCATCACTATCTCAGTCGTCACCGTCTCAGTCGTCACCGTCTCAGTCGTCACTGCCTCAGTCGTCACCATCTCAGTCGTCACTGCCTGCGTCATCACTGTCTCAGTTGTCACCGTCTCAGTCATCACCGTCTCAGTCGACACCGTCTCAGTTGTCACCGTCTCAGTCGTCACTGTCTCAGTCGTCACCGTCTCAGTCGTCACCGTCTCAGTCGTCACCATCTCAGTCGTCACTGTCTCAGACCTCACCGCCTCACTCGTCACCGTCTCAGTCGTCACTGTCTCAGTCGTCACTGTCTCAGTTGTCACCGTCTCAGTCGTCACTGTCTCAGTTGTCACCACCTTAGTCATCTCTGTCTCAGTTGTCACTGTCTCAGTTGTAACCGTCTCAGTCGTCACCGTCTCAGTCGTCACTGTCTCAGTCGTCACTGTCTCAGTCATCACCGTCTCAGTCATCACTGTCTCAATCGTCACCATCTCAGTCGTTACTGCCTCAGTCGTCACTGTCACAATCGTCATTGCCTCAGTCGTCACCGTCTCAGTCGTCACCGTCTCAGTCGTCACTGTCTCAATCGTCACTGACTCAGTCGTCACTGTCTCAGTTGTCACTGTCTCAGTCGTCACTGTCTCAATCGTCACTGTCTCAGTCGTCACTGTCTCAGTCGTCACCGTCTCAGTCGTCACCGTCTCAGTCGTCACTGTCTCAGTCGTCACTGTCTCAGTCGTCACCGTCTCAGTCGTCACCGTCTCAGTCGTCACTGTCTCAGTCATGACCATCTCAAGCGTCACCATCTCAGTCATCACCGTCTTAGTCATCACTGTCTCAATCGTCACCGTCACAATTGTCACCGTCTCTGTCGTCTCTGTCTCAGTCGTCACTGTCTCAGTCGTCACTGTCTCAGTCGTCATCGTCACAGTCGTCACTGTCTCAGTCATCACCGTCTCAGTCATCACCGTCTCAGTCTTCACTGTCTCAGTCGTCACCGCCTCAGTCGTCTCTGTCTCAGTCGTCATCGTCTCAGTCATCACTTTCTCAGTCGTCTCTGTCTCAATCGTCACTGTCTCAGTCGTCACTGTCTCAGTCGTCACCGTCTCAGTCGTCACCGTCTCAGTCGTCACCGCCTCAGTCATGACCATCTCAAGCGTCACCATCTCAGTCATCACCGTCTCAGTCATCACTGTCTCAATCGTCACCATCTCAGTCGTTACTGCCTCAGTCGTCACTGTCACAATCGTCATTGCCTCAGTCGTCACCGTCTCAGTCGTCACCGTCTCAGTCGTCACTGTCTCAATCGTCACTGACTCAGTCGTCACTGTCTCAGTTGTCACTGTCTCAGTCGTCACTGTCTCAATCGTCACCGTCTCTGTCGTCTCTGTCTCAGTCGTCACTGTCTCAGTCATCACTGTCTCAGTCGTCATCGTCACAGTCGTCACTGTCTCAGTCATCACCGTCTCAGTCATCACCGTCTCAGTCTTCACTGTCTCAGTCGTCACCGCCTCAATCGTCTCTGTCTCAGTCATCACCGTCTCAGTCTTCACTGTCTCAGTCATCAACGTCTCAGTCGTCACTGTCTCAGTCGTCTCCGTCTCAGTCGTCACTGTCTCAGTCGTCACCGTCTTAGTCGTCAACGCCTCAGTCATCACCGTCTCAGTCGTCACCATCTCAGTTGTCTCTGTCTCAGTCGTCACTGTCTCAGTCGTCACTGTCTCAGTCGTCATCGTCTCAGTCATCACTTTCTCAGTCGTCTCTATCTCAGTCGTCACCGTCTCAGTCGTCACTTTCTCAGTCGTTACTGTCTCAGTCGTCACCGTCTCAGTCGTCACTGTCTCAGTCGTCACCGTCTCAATCGTCTATGTCTCAGTTGTCACCGTCTCAGTCGTCACCGCCTCAGTCGTCACTGTCTCAGTCGTCACCGTCTCAGTCGTCACCGCCTCAGTCGTCACCGTCTCAGTCGTCACCGTCTCAGTCATCACTGTCTCAGTTGTCACTGTCTCAGTCGTGACTGTCTCAGTCGTCACCATCTCAGTCGTCACTGTCTCAGTTGTCACCGTCTCAGTCGTCACCGTCTCAGTCGTCACCGCCTCAGTCGTCTCTGTCTCAGTCATCACCGTCTCAGTCTTCACTGTCTCAGTCATCAACGTCTCAGTCGTCACTGTCTCAGTCGTCTCCGTCTCAGTCGTCACTGTCTCAGTCGTCACCGTCTTAGTCGTCAACGCCTCAGTCATCACCGTCTCAGTCGTCACCATCTCAGTTGTCTCTGTCTCAGTCGTCACTGTCTCAGTCGTCACTGTCTCAGTCGTCATCGTCTCAGTCATCACTTTCTCAGTCGTCTCTATCTCAGTCGTCACCGTCTCAGTCGTCACTTTCTCAGTCGTTACTGTCTCAGTCGTCACCGTCTCAGTCGTCACTGTCTCAGTCGTCACCGTCTCAATCGTCTATGTCTCAGTTGTCACCGTCTCAGTCGTCACCGCCTCAGTCGTCACTGTCTCAGTCGTCACCGTCTCAGTCGTCACCGCCTCAGTCGTCACCGTCTCAGTCGTCACCGTCTCAGTCATCACTGTCTCAGTTGTCACTGTCTCAGTCGTGACTGTCTCAGTCGTCACCATCTCAGTCGTCACTGTCTCAGTTGTCACCGTCTCAGTCGTCACCGTCTCAGTCGTCACCGTCTCAGTTGTCACTGCCGCAGCCGTCACTGTCTCAGTCGTCACCGTCTCAGTCGTCACCGTCTCAGTTGTCACTGCCTCAGTTGTCACCGTCTCAGTCGTCACTGTCTCAGTCGTCACCGTCTCAGTCGTCACTGTCTCAGTCGTCACCGTCTCAGTCGTCACCGTCTCAGATGTCACTGCCACAGTCGTCACTGTCTCAGTCGTCACTGTCTCAGTTGTCGCTGCCTCAGTCGTCACTGTCTCAGTTGTCACCGTCTCAGTCGTCACTGTCACAGTCGTCACTGTCTCAGTCGTCACCGTCTCAGTCATCACCGTCTCAGTTGTCACTGCCTCAGTCGTCACTGTCTCAGTTGTCACCGTCTCAGTCGTCACTGTCTCAGTCGTCACAGTCTCAGTCGTCACAGTCTCAGTCGTCACTGTCTCAGTCGTCACTGCCTCCGTCGTCACTGTCTCAGTCGTCAACGTCTCAGTCGTCACCGCCTCAGTCGTCACTGTCTCAGTTGTCACCGTCTCAGTCATCACCGTCTCAGTCGTCACCGTCTCAGTTGTCACCGCCTCAGTCGTCACTGTCTCAGTCGTCACCGTCTCAGTCGTCATCACCTCAGTCGTCACCGTCTCAGTCGTCACTGTCTCAGTTGTCACCACCTTAGTCATCTCTGTCTCAGTTGTCACTGTCTCAGTTGTAACCGTCTCAGTCGTCACCGTCTCAGTCGTCACTGTCTCAGTCGTCACTGTCTCAGTTGTCACCGTCTCAGTCGTCACTGTCTCAGTTGTCACCACCTTAGTCATCACTGTCTCAGTTGTCACTGTCTCAGTTGTCACTGTCTCAGTCGTCACTGCCTCAGTCGACACTGCCTCAGTCGTCACTGTCTCAGTTCTCACCGTCTCAGTCATCACTGCCTCAGTTGTAACCGTCTCAGTCGTCACTGTCTCAGTCGTCACCGTCTCAGTCGTCACTGTCTCAGTCGTCACTGCCTCAGTCGTCACTGCCTCAGTCGTCACTGTCTCAGTTGACACCGTCTCAGTCGTCACCGTCTCAGTTTTCACTGTCTCAGTCGTCACTGTCTCAGTCGTCACCGTCTCAGTCATCACTGCCTCAGTCGTCACTGTCTCAGTTGTCACTGTCTCAGTCGTCACTTTCTCAGTCCTCTCTGTCTCAGTCGTCACTGTCTCAGTCGTCACCGTCTCAGTCGGCACTGTCTCAGTCGTCACCGACTCAGTCGTCACTGCCTCAGTCGTCACCGCCTCAGTCGTCACTGTCTCAGTTGTCACCGTCTCAGTCGTCACCGTCTCAGTCGTCACCGCCTCAGTCGTCACTGCCTCCGTCGTCACTGTCTCAGTCGTCAACGTCTCAGTCGTCACCGCCTCAGTCGTCACTGTCTCAGTTGTCACCGTCTCAGTCGTCACCGTCTCAGTCGTCACCGTCTCAGTTGTCACCGCCTCAGTCGTCACTGTCTCAGTCGTCACCGTCTCAGTCGTCATCACCTCAGTCGTCACCGTCTCAGTCGTCACCGTCTCAGTCGTCATCACCTCAGTCGTCACTGTCTCAGTTGTCACCACCTTAGTCATCTCTGTCTCAGTTGTCACTGTCTCAGTTGTAACCGTCTCAGTCGTCACCGTCTCAGTCGTCACTGTCTCAGTCGTCACTGTCTCAGTTGTCACCGTCTCAGTCGTCACTGTCTCAGTTGTCAACACCTTAGTCATCACTGTCTCAGTTGTCACTGTCTCAGTCGTCACCGTCTCAGTCGTCACTGTCTCAGTCGTCACTGTCTCAGTCGTCACTGTCTCAGTCGTCACCGTCTCAGTCATCACTGCCTCAGTCGTCACTGTCTCAGTTGTCACTGTCTCAGTCGTCACTTTCTCAGTCCTCTCTGTCTCAGTCGTCACTGTCTCAGTCGTCACCGTCTCAGTCGTCACTGTCTCAGTCGTCACCGACTCAGTCGTCACTGCCTCAGTCGTCACCGCCTCAGTCGTCACTGTCTCAGTTGTCACCGTCTCAGTCGTCACCGTCTCAGTCGTCACCGCCTCAGTCGTCACTGTCTCAGTTGTTACCGTCTCAGTCGTCACTGCCTCAGTCGTCACTGCCTCAGTCTTCACCGTCTCAGTCGTCACTGCCTCAGTCGTCACTGTCTCAGTTGTCACTGTCTCAGTCGTCACCGTCTCAGTCCTCACCGTCTCAGTCGTCACTGTCTCAGTCGTCACTGTCTCAGTCGTCACCGCCTCAGTCGTCACCGTCTCAGTCGTCACTGTCTCAGTTGTCACCGTCTCAGTCGTCACCGTCTCAGTCGTCACTGCCTCAGTCGTCACTGCCTCAGTCGTCACTGTCTCAGTTGTCACTGTCTCAGTCGTCACTGTCTGAGTCGTCACCGCCTCAGTCTTCACCGTCTCAGTCGTCACAGTCTCAGTTGTCACCGTCTCAGTCGTCACTGCCTCAGTCGTCACTGTCTCAGTTGTCACCGTCTCAGTCGTCACTGTCTCAGTCGTCACCGCCTCAGTTGTCACCGTCTCAGTCATCTCTGTCTCAGTCGTCACTGCCTCAGTCGTCACTGTCTCAGTTGTCACTGTCTCAGTCGTCACTGTCTGAGTCGTCACCGCCTCAGTCTTCACCGTCTCAGTCGTCACTGTCTCAGTTGTCACCGTCTCAGTCGTCACTGCCTCAGTCATCACTGTCTCAGTTGTCACCGTCTCAGTCGTCACTGTCTCAGTCGTCACCGCCTCAGTCGTCACTGTCTCAGTTGTCACCGTCTCAGTCGTCACTGTCTCAGTCGTCACCGCCTCAGTTGTCATTGTCTCAGTCGTCACTGTCTCAGTCGTCAACGTCTCAGTCGTCACCGCCTCAGTCGTCACTGTCTCAGTTGTCACCGTCTCAGTCGTCACCGTCTCAGTCATCACTGTCTCAGTTGTCACTGTCTCAGTCGTCACTATCTCAGTCATCACTGTCTCAGTTGTCACCGTCTCAGTCGTCACCGTCTCAGTCGTCACTGTCTCAGTCGTCACCGCCTCAGTCGTCACCGCCTCAGTCGTCACCGCCTCAGTCATCACCATCTCAGTCGTCACTGTCTCAGTTGTCACCGTCTCAGTCATCACCATCTCAGTCGTCACTGTCTCAGTTGTCACCGTCTCAGTCATCTCTGTCTCAGTCGTCACCGTCTCAGTTGTCACTGTCTCAGTCGTCACTGTCTCAGTCGTCACTGTCTCAGTTGTCACCGTCTCAGTCGTCACCGTCTCAGTCGTCACTGTCTCAGTCGTCACCGCCTCAGTCGTCACTGCCTCAGTCGTCACTGTCTCAGTCGTCGTCGCCTCAGTCGTCACCGTCTCAGTCATCACCGCCTCAGTCGTCACCATCTCAGTCGTCACTGCCTCAGCCGTCACCGCCTCAGTCGTCACCGCCTCAGTCGTCACCATGTCAGTCGTCACCGTCTTGATCGTCACCGCCTCAGTCGTCACCGTCTCAGTCGTCACCGTCTCAGTCGTCACTGTGTCAGTTGTCACCGTCTCAGTCATCACTGTCTCAGTCGTCACCATCTCAGTCGTCACCGTCTCAGTTGTCACTACCTCAGTCGTCACCATCTCAGTCGTCAGTGCCTCAGTCGTTACTGTCTCAGTTGTCACCGTCTCAGTCATCACTATCTCAGTCGTCACCGTCTCAGTCGTCACCGTCTCAGTCGTCACTGCCTGAGTCGTCACTGTCTCAGTTGTCACCGTCTCAGTCATCACCGTCTCAGTCGTCACTGTCTCATTCGTCACCGTCTCAGTCGTCACCATCTCAGTCGTCACTGTCTCAGACCTCACCGCCTCACTCGTCACCGTCTCAGTCGTCACCGCCTCAGTCGTCACCGTCTCAGTCGTCACTGTCTCAGTCGTCACCGTCTCATTCGTCACCGTCTCAGTCGTCACTGTCTCAGTCGTCACTGTCTCAGTCTTCACCATCTCAGTCGTCACTGTCTCAGTCGTCACTGTCTCAGTCGTCACCGTCTCAGTTGTCTCTGTCTCAGTCGTCACCGTCTCAGTCGTCACTGTCTCAGTCGTCACCGTCTCAGTCGTCACTGTCTCAGTCGTCACCGTCTCAGTCGTCACTGCCTCAGTCGTCACTGTCTCAGTCGTCGCCGCCTCAGTCGTCACCGTCTCAGTCATCACCGCCTCAGTCGTCACCATCTCAGTCGTCACTGCCTCAGCCGTCACCGCCTCAGTCGTCACCGCCTCAGTCGTCACCATGTCAGTCGTCACCGTCTTGATCGTCACCGCCTCAGTTGTCACTGTCTCAGTCGTCACTGTCTCAGTCGTCACCGTCTCAATCGTCACCGTCTCAGTCGTCACCGTCTCAGTCGTCACTGCCTCAGTCGTCACTGTCTCAGTCGGCACCGTCTCAGTCGTCACTGTCTCAGTCGTCACCGTCTCAGTTGTCTCTGTCTCAGTCGTCACCGTCTCAGTCGTCACTGTCTCAGTCGTCAAAGTCTCAGTTGTCACTGTCTCAGTCGTCACTGTCTCAGTCGTCACTGTCTCAGTCGTCACCGTCTCAGTCGTCACTGTCTCAGTCTTCACTGTCTCAGTTGTCACTGTCTCAGTCTTCACTGTCTCAGTCGTCACCGTCTCAGTCGTCACTGTCTCAGTCGTCACTGTCTCAGTCGTCGCCGCCTCAGTCGTCACCGTCTCAGTCATCACCGCCTCAGTCGTCACCATCTCAGTCGTCACTGCCTCAGCCGTCACCGCCTCAGTCGTCACCGCCTCAGTCGTCACCATGTCAGTCGGCACCGTCTTGATCGTCACCGCCTCAGTCGTCACCGTCTCAGTCGTCACCGTCTCAGTCGTCACCGTCTCAGTCGTCACTGTGTCAGTTGTCACCGTCTCAGTCATCACTGTCTCAGTCGTCACCATCTCAGTCGTCACCGTCTCAGTCGTCAGTGCCTCAGTCGTTACTGTCTCAGTTGTCACCGTCTCAGTCATCACTATCTCAGTCGTCACCGTCTCAGTCGTCACCGTCTCAGTCGTCACTGCCTCAGTCGTCACCATCTCAGTCGTCACTGCCTGAGTCGTCACTGTCTCAGTTGTCACCGTCTCAGTCATCACCGTCTCAGTCGTCACCGTCTCAGTTGTCACCGTCTCAGTCGTCACTGTCTCAGTCGTCACCGTCTCAGTCGTCACCGTCTCAGTCGTCACCATCTCAGTCGTCACTGTCTCAGACCTCACCGCCTCACTCGTCACCGTCTCAGTCGTCACTGTCTCAGTCGTCACCGTCTCAGTCGTCACTGTCTCAGTCGTCACCGTCTCATTCGTCACCGTCTCAGTCGTCACTGTCTCAGTCGTCACTGTCTCAGTCTTCACTGTCTCAGTCGTCACCATCTCAGTCGTCACTGTCTCAGTCGTCACTGTCTCAGTCGTCACTGTCTCAGTCGTCACCGTCTCAGTTGTCTCTGTCTCAGTCGTCACCGTCTCAGTCGTCACTGTCTCAGTCGTCACCGTCTCAGTCGTCACTGTCTCAGTCGTCACCGTCTCAGTCGTCACTGCCTCAGTCGTCACTGTCTCAGTCGTCGTCGCCTCAGTCGTCACCGTCTCAGTCATCACCGCCTCAGTCGTCACCATCTCAGTCGTCACTGCCTCAGCCGTCACCGCCTCAGTCGTCACCGCCTCAGTCGTCACCATGTCAGTCGTCACCGTCTTGATCGTCACCGCCTCAGTCGTCACCGTCTCAGTCGTCACCGTCTCAGTCGTCACCGTCTCAGTCGTCACTGTGTCAGTCGTCACCGTCTCAGTCATCACTGTCTCAGTCGTCACCATCTCAGTCGTCACCGTCTCAGTCGTCACTGTCTCAGTCGTCACCATCTCAGTCGTCAGTGCCTCAGTCGTTACTGTCTCAGTCGTCACCGTCTCAGTCATCACTATCTCAGTCGTCACCGTCTCAGTCGTCACCGTCTCAGTCGTCACTGCCTCAGTCGTCACCATCTCAGTCGTCACTGCCTGCGTCATCACTGTCTCAGTTGTCACCGTCTCAGTCATCACCGTCTCAGTCGACACCGCCTCAGTTGTCACCGTCTCAGTCGTCACTGTCTCAGTCGTCACCGTCTCAGTCGTCACCGTCTCAGTCGTCACCATCTCAGTCGTCACTGTCTCAGACCTCACCGCCTCACTCGTCACCGTCTCAGTCGTCACCGCCTCAGTCGTCACCGTCTCATTCGTCACCGTCTCATTCGTCACCGTCTCAGTCGTCACTGTCTCAGTCGTCACTGTCTCAGTCTTCACTGTCTCAGTCATCACCATCTCAGTCGTCACTGTCTCAGTCGTCACTGTCTCAGTCGTCACTGTCTCAGTCGTCACCGTCTCAGTTGTCTCTGTCTCAGTCGTCACCGTCTCAGTCGTCACTGTCTCAGTCGTCAAAGACTCAGTTGTCACTGTCTCAGTCGTCACTGTCTCAGTCGTCACCGTCTCAGTTGTCACCGTCTCAGTCGTCACCGTCTCAGTCGTCACTGTCTCAGTCGTCACCGCCTCAGTTGTCATTGTCTCAGTCGTCACTGTCTCAGTCGTCAACGTCTCAGTCGTCACCGCCTCAGTCGTCACTGTCTCAGTTGTCACCGTCTCAGTCGTCACCGTCTCAGTCATCACTGTCTCAGTTGTCACTGTCTCAGTCGTCACTATCTCAGTCATCACTGTCTCAGTTGTCACCGTCTCAGTCGTCACCGTCTCAGTCGTCACTGTCTCAGTCGTCACCGCCTCAGTCGTCACCGCCTCAGTCGTCACCGCCTCAGTCATCACCATCTCAGTCGTCACTGTCTCAGTTGTCACCGTCTCAGTCATCACCATCTCAGTCGTCACTGTCTCAGTTGTCACCGTCTCAGTCATCTCTGTCTCAGTCGTCACCGTCTCAGTTGTCACTGTCTCAGTCGTCACTGTCTCAGTCGTCACTGTCTCAGTTGTCACCGTCTCAGTCGTCACCGTCTCAGTCGTCACTGTCTCAGTCGTCACCGCCTCAGTCGTCACTGCCTCAGTCGTCACTGTCTCAGTCGTCGTCGCCTCAGTCGTCACCGTCTCAGTCATCACCGCCTCAGTCGTCACCATCTCAGTCGTCACTGCCTCAGCCGTCACCGCCTCAGTCGTCACCGCCTCAGTCGTCACCATGTCAGTCGTCACCGTCTTGATCGTCACCGCCTCAGTCGTCACCGTCTCAGTCGTCACCGTCTCAGTCGTCACTGTGTCAGTTGTCACCGTCTCAGTCATCACTGTCTCAGTCGTCACCATCTCAGTCGTCACCGTCTCAGTTGTCACTACCTCAGTCGTCACCATCTCAGTCGTCAGTGCCTCAGTCGTTACTGTCTCAGTTGTCACCGTCTCAGTCATCACTATCTCAGTCGTCACCGTCTCAGTCGTCACCGTCTCAGTCGTCACTGCCTGAGTCGTCACTGTCTCAGTTGTCACCGTCTCAGTCATCACCGTCTCAGTCGTCACTGTCTCATTCGTCACCGTCTCAGTCGTCACCATCTCAGTCGTCACTGTCTCAGACCTCACCGCCTCACTCGTCACCGTCTCAGTCGTCACCGCCTCAGTCGTCACCGTCTCAGTCGTCACTGTCTCAGTCGTCACCGTCTCATTCGTCACCGTCTCAGTCGTCACTGTCTCAGTCGTCACTGTCTCAGTCTTCACCATCTCAGTCGTCACTGTCTCAGTCGTCACTGTCTCAGTCGTCACCGTCTCAGTTGTCTCTGTCTCAGTCGTCACCGTCTCAGTCGTCACTGTCTCAGTCGTCACCGTCTCAGTCGTCACTGTCTCAGTCGTCACCGTCTCAGTCGTCACTGCCTCAGTCGTCACTGTCTCAGTCGTCGCCGCCTCAGTCGTCACCGTCTCAGTCATCACCGCCTCAGTCGTCACCATCTCAGTCGTCACTGCCTCAGCCGTCACCGCCTCAGTCGTCACCGCCTCAGTCGTCACCATGTCAGTCGTCACCGTCTTGATCGTCACCGCCTCAGTTGTCACTGTCTCAGTCGTCACTGTCTCAGTCGTCACCGTCTCAATCGTCACCGTCTCAGTCGTCACCGTCTCAGTCGTCACTGCCTCAGTCGTCACTGTCTCAGTCGTCACCGTCTCAATCGTCACCGTCTCAGTCGGCACCGTCTCAGTCGTCACTGTCTCAGTCGTCACCGTCTCAGTTGTCTCTGTCTCAGTCGTCACCGTCTCAGTCGTCACTGTCTCAGTCGTCAAAGTCTCAGTTGTCACTGTCTCAGTCGTCACTGTCTCAGTCGTCACTGTCTCAGTCGTCACCGTCTCAGTCGTCACTGTCTCAGTCTTCACTGTCTCAGTTGTCACTGTCTCAGTCTTCACTGTCTCAGTCGTCACCGTCTCAGTCGTCACTGTCTCAGTCGTCACTGTCTCAGTCGTCGCCGCCTCAGTCGTCACCGTCTCAGTCATCACCGCCTCAGTCGTCACCATCTCAGTCGTCACTGCCTCAGCCGTCACCGCCTCAGTCGTCACCGCCTCAGTCGTCACCATGTCAGTCGGCACCGTCTTGATCGTCACCGCCTCAGTCGTCACCGTCTCAGTCGTCACCGTCTCAGTCGTCACCGTCTCAGTCGTCACTGTGTCAGTTGTCACCGTCTCAGTCATCACTGTCTCAGTCGTCACCATCTCAGTCGTCACCGTCTCAGTCGTCAGTGCCTCAGTCGTTACTGTCTCAGTTGTCACCGTCTCAGTCATCACTATCTCAGTCGTCACCGTCTCAGTCGTCACCGTCTCAGTCGTCACTGCCTCAGTCGTCACCATCTCAGTCGTCACTGCCTGAGTCGTCACTGTCTCAGTTGTCACCGTCTCAGTCATCACCGTCTCAGTCGTCACCGTCTCAGTTGTCACCGTCTCAGTCGTCACTGTCTCAGTCGTCACCGTCTCAGTCGTCACCGTCTCAGTCGTCACCATCTCAGTCGTCACTGTCTCAGACCTCACCGCCTCACTCGTCACCGTCTCAGTCGTCACTGTCTCAGTCGTCACCGTCTCAGTCGTCACTGTCTCAGTCGTCACCGTCTCATTCGTCACCGTCTCAGTCGTCACTGTCTCAGTCGTCACTGTCTCAGTCTTCACTGTCTCAGTCGTCACCATCTCAGTCGTCACTGTCTCAGTCGTCACTGTCTCAGTCGTCACTGTCTCAGTCGTCACCGTCTCAGTTGTCTCTGTCTCAGTCGTCACCGTCTCAGTCGTCACTGTCTCAGTCGTCACCGTCTCAGTCGTCACTGTCTCAGTCGTCACCGTCTCAGTCGTCACTGCCTCAGTCGTCACTGTCTCAGTCGTCGTCGCCTCAGTCGTCACCGTCTCAGTCATCACCGCCTCAGTCGTCACCATCTCAGTCGTCACTGCCTCAGCCGTCACCGCCTCAGTCATCACCGCCTCAGTCGTCACCATGTCAGTCGTCACCGTCTTGATCGTCACCGCCTCAGTCGTCACCGTCTCAGTCGTCACCGTCTCAGTCGTCACCGTCTCAGTCGTCACTGTGTCAGTCGTCACCGTCTCAGTCATCACTGTCTCAGTCGTCACCATCTCAGTCGTCACCGTCTCAGTCGTCACTGTCTCAGTCGTCACCATCTCAGTCGTCAGTGCCTCAGTCGTTACTGTCTCAGTCGTCACCGTCTCAGTCATCACTATCTCAGTCGTCACCGTCTCAGTCGTCACCGTCTCAGTCGTCACTGCCTCAGTCGTCACCATCTCAGTCGTCACTGCCTGCGTCATCACTGTCTCAGTTGTCACCGTCTCAGTCATCACCGTCTCAGTCGACACCGCCTCAGTTGTCACCGTCTCAGTCGTCACTGTCTCAGTCGTCACCGTCTCAGTCGTCACCGTCTCAGTCGTCACCATCTCAGTCGTCACTGTCTCAGACCTCACCGCCTCACTCGTCACCGTCTCAGTCGTCACCGCCTCAGTCGTCACCGTCTCATTCGTCACCGTCTCATTCGTCACCGTCTCAGTCGTCACTGTCTCAGTCGTCACTGTCTCAGTCTTCACTGTCTCAGTCATCACCATCTCAGTCGTCACTGTCTCAGTCGTCACTGTCTCAGTCGTCACTGTCTCAGTCGTCACCGTCTCAGTTGTCTCTGTCTCAGTCGTCACCGTCTCAGTCGTCACTGTCTCAGTCGTCAAAGACTCAGTTGTCACTGTCTCAGTCGTCACTGTCTCAGTCGTCACCGTCTCAGTTGTCACCGTCTCAGTCGTCACCGTCTCAGTCGTCACTGTCTCAGTCGGCACCGTCTCAGTTGTCTCTGTCTCAGTCGTCACCGTCTCAGTCGTCACTGTCTCAGTCGTCAAAGTCTCAGTTGTCACTGTCTCAGTCGTCACTGTCTCAGTCGTCACTGTCTCAGTCGTCACCGCCTCTGTCATCACTGTGTCAGTCGTCACCGTCTCAGTCGTCACTGTCTCAGTTGTCACTGTCTCAGTCTTCACTGTCCCAGTCGTCACCGTCTCAGTCGTCACTGTCTCAGTCGTCACTGTCTCAGTCGTCACCGCCTCAGACGTCACTGTCTCAGTCGTCACTGTCTCAGTCGTCTCTGTCTCAGTCGTCACCGCCTCAGTCGTCACTGTCTCAGTTGTCACTGTCTCAGTCGTCACCGCCTCAGTCGTCACTGTCTCGGTCGTCACCGTCTCATCGTCTCTGTCTCAAACGTCACTGTCTCAATCGTCACTGCCTCAGTCGTCAATGTCTCAGTCGTCACTGTCTCAGTCGTCACTATCTCAGTCGTCTCTGTCTCAGTCGTCACTGTCTCAGTCGTCACCGCCTCAGACGTCACTGTCTCAGTCGTCACTGTCTCAGTCGTCTCTGTCTCAGTCGTCACCGCCTCAGTCGTCACTGTCTCAGACGTCACTGTCTCAGACATCACTGTCTCAGTCGTCACCGTCTCAGTCTCACTATCTCAGTCGTCACCGCCTCAGTCGTCACTGTCTCAGACGTCACTGTCTCAGTCGTCACTGTCTCAGTCGTCACTGTCTCAGTCGTCACTGTCTCAGACGTCACTGTCTCAGTCGTCACTGTCTCAGACGTCACTGTCTCAGTCATCACTGTCTCAGTCGTCACCGTCTCAGTCTCACTGTCTCAGTCGTCACTGTCTCAGTCGTCACCGTCTCAGTCGTCACTGTCTCAGTCTCACTGTCTCAGTCGTCACTGTCTCAGTTGTCACCGTCACAGTCATCACTGTCTCAGTCGTCACCGTCTCAGTCATCACTGTCTCAATCTCACTGTCTCAGTCGTCACTGTCTCAGTTGTCACCGTCTCAGTCATCACTGTCTCAGTCGTCAATGCCTCAATCGTCACTGTCTCAGTCGTCACTGTCTCAGTCGTCTCTGTCTCAGTCGTCACTGTCTCAGTCGTCACCGTCTCAGTCGTCACTGTCTCAGTCGTCTCTGTCTCAGACGTCACCGTCTCAGTCGTCACCGTCTCAGTCGTCACTGTCTCAGTCGTCTCTGTCTCAGTCGTCACTGTCTCAGTCGTCACCGTCTCAGTCGTCACTGTCTCAGTCGTCTCTGTCTCAGACGTCACCGTCTCAGTCGTCACCGTCTCAGTCGTCACTGTCTCAGACGTCACTGTCTCAGTCGTCACTGTCTCAGTTATCACTGTCTCAGTCGTCACTGTCTCAGTCGTCACCGCCTCAGTCGTCACTGTCTCAGACGTCACTGTCTCAGTCGTCACTGTCTCAGTCGTCACTGTCTCAGTCGTCACCGTCTCAGTCTCACTGTCTCAGTCGTCACTGTCTCAGTCTCACTGTCTCATTCGTCACTGTCTCAGTTCTCACCGTCACAGTCATCACTGTCTCAGTCGTCACCATCTCAGTCATCACTGTCTCAGTCTCACTGTCTCAGTCGTCACTGTCTCAGTTGTCACCGTCTCAGTCATCACTGTCTCAGTCGTCAATGCCTCAATCGTCACTGTCTCAGTCGTCACTGTCTCAGTCGTCTCTGTCTCAGTCGTCACTGTCTCAGTCGTCACCGTCTCAGTCGTCACTGTCTCAGTCGTCACCGTCTCAGTCGTCACTGTCTCAGTCATCACTGTCTCAGTCGTCACCGTCTCAGTTGTCACTGTCTCAGTCGTCTCTGTCTCAGTCGTCACGTCCTCAGTCGTCGCCGTCTCAGTCGTCACCGTCTCAGTCGTCACTGTCTCAGTCGTCACTGTCTCAGTCGTCAAAGTCTCAGTCATCACTGTCTCATTTGTCACCGTCTCAGTCGTCACCGTCTCAGTCGTCACCGTCTCAGTCGTCACTGTCTCAGTCGTCACCGTCTCAGTTGTCACCATCTCAGTCGTCTCTGTCTCAGTCGTCACGTCCTCATTCGTCTCTGTCTCAGTCGTCACTGTCTCAGTCATCTAGTCTCAGTCATCACCGCCTCAGTTGTCATCGTATCAGTTGTCACCGTCTCAATTGTCACCGTCTCAGTTTTCACCGCCTCAGTACCCACTGCCTCAGTACCCACTGCCTCAGTAGTTCCTGCCTCAGTAGTTACTGCCTCAGTCGTCACCTATGTACTCATTGGATCAAGAGTCCACATTCCATAATAAAACAAAGAATTGCAGATGCTGGAAATCTGAACCAAGAATAGAAATTGCTGCAGAAACTCAGCAGAACTGAAAAATGTGTTGCTGGAATAGCGCAGAAGGTCAGGCAGCATCCAAGCAGCAGGGGAATCGATGTTTCGGACATAATCCCTTCTTCAGGAACTCAGCAGGTCTGGCAGCAGCTGTGGAGAGAGAAACGCACCAAATACCCTGAGACAGCAAACATGCCATCTTCGCCTCGAAGAGCATAAAGATTCTCTCTCCTCTTTTAAGATGCTCCTTACGACTAAACTCTTTTCCCAAGCTTGGTTCCTGTGATCTAATATCGCTGCACCCTGGCCAGTGTCATCACATCTCCCTTTAAACAGAAGCACCTTGGGATATCATATTCTTTGAAAGGTGTTATATATGTTGTTATTGTTGGTCTCACACTTTGACTGAAAGGGGAACTGGAGGAAAAGTGTGAGTCAGAGACTATCACAAAGAGTCCTCCTGTGTACTGAGTGGAAATGCAGCCTGTCCCCTGCAACAGGGCGTGCTGGGTAATTATGAAATCCCAGCTCACAGCTGATCATATTCTTCTCCTCAGCCTGTGTGGGTCTGAATTCGAGCTGGACCTGTTGAAGGTCCAGTAGATAGAGAACTCCTTGTTGTCTCTGGGTGAAATTATTCGACACTGGAGGAGATGGTGCTGCCATTACTACCTGAGATTTCCATTGGGCGTTCATTCAGAAGAGACTGAGCACTGACGTAATGCTTCACAAAATCGAACAGATCGCTAACCCCACCATCCACCACAACAAGCCCAGAGACTGGCGCTATGAGAGGTTGTTGTTGTAAAGAGCCCCAGGAGAGGCAGGGAAGGCTGCTGGGCAGGAGGTAGGGCAGGCAGACTGACGGCAGTCAATACTGTCAGAAGGCAAAAGAGCAAATGAACCAGGGGCAAAACTCTCAGAGGGCAATGGAGGCAAATCAACTCGGGACAATGCTGTCAGAGAGTTTGGGGCAGAGGAACCAGACAGAGATGACACCTTGTAAAGGAATTAACAAAAAAGATGAACTCAATGATCATTGATTAACAAATGAAATCTCCGTGACAGCATAAGAAGGATATATTCAGAAACAGCAGAAATATATGAATGATTATCATTATTGCAAATCATGTTTTATGATAATTTTTCAGCAATTATGATAATTTTAAGCAGTGATAATCTAAATAATGATTACAAGTGGTGTTTGACTCCAGGAGCAATACAATATTTCTGACTAATGTTAATCTAATCAAACTGATCTCACTCAAATACTCCCAACATTAAAGCGTTTGCACAGACTCTTTCAGGGATTTCAGAAAGCAGTGGGTTTATCTTGGCGCTGACTATGGAATCATAAAACTCCATCAGATCTGGGAAACTGCACTTTATATTAATGACTGCAATCAGCATAAAGTAGATCACTCTTTCAATTAGCATTCCCAGAGCCAGGATAAGAAAGATTACGTACAGCGTAAAGCTGCCTCTACCCTGTCCCCCATCAAACACTCCCAGGACAGGGACAGCACGGGGTTAGATACAGAGTAAAGCTCCCTCTACCCTGTCCCCCATCAAACACTCCCAGGACAGGGACAGCACGGGGTTAGATACAGAGTAAAGCTGCCTCTACACCGTCCCCCATCACACACTCCCAGGACAGGGACAGCACGGGGTTAGATACAGAGTAAAACTCCCTCTACACTGTCCCCCATCACACACTCCCAGGACAGGGACAGCACGGGGTTAGATACAGAGTAAAACTCCCTCTACACTGTCCCCCATCAAACACTCCCAGGACAGGGACAGCACAGGAACACAATGTGAGTGGCAGCGGTCGGGGCATGTGTACAAGATGTGGAATATGTTACAAAAATGGGTTTATGTTCCACTGTAAAGAATGAGTAACTTTCCTGCATCCTGACCCACTTTCTTCACACCCAAATGCATTCAGCCTGTGGGTCTAATAAAGTTCTTCGATGTGTTGGCAAGATTGTAAATAGGGAAACTGGAACAAAATAATCTTTAAGTGAGGCTCATGTACCAGAATTGGCACATGCCAATGGTAATCATCTTTCAGCAGCACCTGCTCAGGCTGAACTCCACGGGAACCTCTGACAGTTTGAACCAGGACCACTCAGTCTGATGTCTCAGCATGGCAGGTTAATGATGGTGTGTGATGTACACAGTAACTCCCAGATAGCAACAGTGTGTTCATTGGTGGGGGAACAGGCAATGGGCCATTGTAACCATCTCATGGTGCCAGATGGCAAACCAATTTCTCCAATCTCAATGCCAACCTCAAACTCCACCATCTCCATGAGTGGCACAGTGGCTCAGTGCTGCTCCGTCAAAGCGCCTGGGACTGAGGATTGATTCCACCCTCAGGTAAATGTCTATGTGGAGGTTGCACATGCTTCCAGTGTCTGTATGGGCTTCCTCCCGCAGTGTCAGGATGTGCAGGCCAGCTGGAACGGCCATGAGAAAATGCAGGGATTGGGTGGGATGCTCTTCGGAGAGTTAGTGTGGACTCGATGGGCAGAATGGCATGGAAAAGAGGAGCAAGTGCCGGCCATTCAGCCCATCAAACCTGTTCTGGGCTGACAAGGTACTAACAGATTTCATCCGAGGCTCTTAAAGGAGGTGTTTTAGTGAAATAATTGATGCATTGGTTATAATTTTCCAAGATCCCTTGATTTGGGTTGATCCCATTAGGTTGAAGGACAGCAAATGTTACTCCTTTATTGACAAAACGGAGAGAGACAGAAAGCCAGAAACTCTAGCCAGTTAGTGCAACGTGTGCCTTAGGGAAAATGTTAAAAGTTATTATTAAAAATTTTATAACAGGGCACTGAGATAAGTTCAGTTACCTAAACTGAACCGACATGGTTTTGTCAAAAGGAAGTCAGGGTTTCACCAGTCGAATGGAGTTGTTTGAGGAAGTACTCTGCTGAAGATAAAGGGAACGAGGTGGATGTAATGCATTTAGATTTTGAGAAAGCATTTGACAAGATGCAACGTCAAAAGGTTATCGTGGAAAATAAAAGCTTATAGTGTAGGGAGTGTCATATTGTCACAGACTGAGAATTGGCTGCT
The DNA here is from genome assembly GCF_037043375.1 of Chiloscyllium plagiosum. Taxonomy (NCBI): domain Eukaryota; kingdom Metazoa; phylum Chordata; class Chondrichthyes; order Orectolobiformes; family Hemiscylliidae; genus Chiloscyllium; species Chiloscyllium plagiosum. The sequence goes on from NW_028270180.1 coordinate 2,977,088, forward strand.
AACAGGAAGCTGAGAGTAGGAATAATTGGGTCTTTTCTCAAGGTAGCAGAATGCATCTAGTGGTGTCCCACAATGATTGGTGGTGGGACCTCAACTGTTTACAATCTATAGAAATGTCTTGGATGAAGGGATGGAAAGGCAAGCTCATCAAACTCAATGATGACACAAAGAAAGGAGGAAATGCAAGAGGTCACAAGGAGATACAAAAGGATATCAGTAGGGTAAGTGCGTGGCCACAGATGTGACAAATGAAGTACATTTGCTGTAGAGAATTGTGAAATTGTTCATTCAGACAAGAAAAATAAAATATGCAGCATATAATTTAGGTGGTGAGATATTGTAGAACTTGGAGCTGCAAAGAGATCTGGGTGCCCTGGTGCATGAACTGCAAAAGGCTAATAGGCAGGTGCAACAAATAACTAGAAAGCTAATAAAACAGCATCATTTATCATAAGGGGAATTGAATACAAGAGTAGGGAGGTTATGCTTCAGTTGAACAGTCAGAGGTCACACCACCCCATAGTCCAACAGGTTTATTTGAAATCACAAGCTTTCAGAGTGCTGCTTCCTCGTCAGGTGCAGCCTGTAACTGAAAGCTGGTCATTTCAAATAAACCCATTGGCCTATGACCTGGCGTCATGTGACTTTTGACTTTGCCCACCCCAGTCCAACACCAACACCTCCACATCAATTATACATGGCACGGGTGAGTCTGCATCTGGAACACTGTGGACAGTATTGGTTTCCTTATTGGAAGGAAGGACATACTCACATTGGAAACAGTTCAGAGAATGTTTACCAGACTTGGGATAGGCTGTGAAATCACTCCAGAGAGGCTGGTACCCTGTCACCAAGTCACCCTTTATTTACACCTGAACAGTCCTTGACTATAGTATTGCCTCATTCACAGTCAGGTACCAAGCTCAATTCATAACACCACTACAATGTGGAAACAGGCCATTTGTCCCAACAAGCCCACACCAGTCCTCCGAAAAGTAACCTGTCGAGACCCATCACCCATTTCTCTACATTTATCCCTGATTAATGCAGCTAACCTCCACATCTCTGAACACTATGGGCAATTTAGCATGGCCAATTCACCTGACCTGTACACCTTTGGAATGTGGGAAGAAATCAGAGCACCCGGAGGAAACCCACACAGACACGGGAAGAATGTGCAAACTCCACACAGACAGTTGCCCTTGGCTGGAACTGAACTGGTGCTGTGAGGCAACGGTGCTAACCACTGAGCCACCGTGCTGCCCCACAGTGTCAGTATCTCTGACACACACCTTTTGTTTTTCTTTTTACTTTTTTTTTGACACTTCCGTTTATTTTATTTTTTTTTTCCTTTTTTTTTAATTTAACCCCCACACTACCACCTAAGTGCGGTAGTGCTTATTTTATCCCCAGCACCCATGGTGTGCAGGTGTGAGACACAGTGGAAGACAAAGTGCACCAATCTTTATTCAATTTCCACCACCAGGAAAACACACACCTTTTGTTTTTTTTTCCTTCTCCAAGGACACCCGGGCCCTAACGTAACCGCGGAATCTCCTGTTTATATTTTTTTTCTCTAGGAGCAGACCCACGAGGAGGTCTCCACTCCTGTTCTTTTTTTTTTTCTTTTTTCTTTTTTAACCCCCACACTACCGCCTAAGTGCGGTAGTACTTATTTTATCCCCAGCACCCATGGTGTGTGTGTGCAGGTGTGAGACACAGTGGAAGACAAAGTGCACCAATCTTTATTCAATTTCCACCACCAGGAAAACACACACCTTTTGTATCTGTCAGCCAGGACTCCCTGATTTGTCCAGTGGGCTGGCCTCATTACAATCCCTATGGGCTGGCTGTTTTATGAGGAAAGGCAGGACTGATTCAGCTGTACGTGCTGCCGTATGGAGGAGGGAGCGAGAACTGGATTGAAATTTGAGATTCAGTGGGGTCTTGGTAGGGCGGATGTTGTGAGGATATTACCCCTTTTGGAAGAATCAGAAACTAGGGGGGTCACTGTTTAAAATAGAGCCAAATTACTTTCTTTCACCGTTCTATGAGTCTTTGGAACTTTCTTCCTGAACAGGAGGGGGGAACAAAGTCCGTGGGTACTTTTAAGGCAGAGGTGGACGGAGACTTGTTAACAAAATTGGGGTGGGGTGAGGAAGCTGAAAGATGATCAGGAGTTAGGGTGGGATGTGGGTTTGAGATTACAATCTGTCATGACATTATTGAACAGCCAGCAGGCTCGAGGGGCTGAAGAGCCTACTCCTGCTTCCAGTTTTGACAAAGGGTCAGTTAGACTCGAAACGTCAGCTCTTTTCTCTCCTTACAGATGTTGCCAGACCTGCTGAGATTTTCCAGCATTTTCTCTTTTGGTTCCGGCTTCCAGTTTGTTTGCTCACGTGGAGCATTAACACCTTCTGAGTGAAGAATGTTCTCCTCATGTTGGTCAATAATGATCATGTGCTGGGACTGTGATTCCCTGTCCTAGCCAGGAGAAACAGCCTCCAGGCTATCCAGTCCGGTCAGAATTTTACATGTTTCACAGAGATTCCCTCACAACTTTCTGAGCTGCTGCTTCCCTCTCTCCTCTTCACTCTGCATACCCACTTTCTTATCCCTGTCCCCTCTCCTCCTTTCACAGCATCTTCTTCCAGAATTGCAAATCTATGTGCGCCCCCACTTATCCTACCTACTGTCTACACCCCTTTAAAAACAGGCTGTCTTTCTTTGATGGGTCCACATTGCATCCTTCAGCCCTACATTGAGATTTCTCAGTTCCATAAAACACTGGCAATTTTTCAGCAATTCACAAGCATTGACTAATAGGAAGATGAAGTCAGAAGCCGTGTGGCCTGGTATGGTGTGACTTCTGACTTTGTCCACCCCAGTGCAACACTGGCACCTCCACATCAATATTAAAATGAACAATGGTTTTGTGGTGTCCATGATGTTAACACATGATCACATGATATTAGAGGTTATTGAGAAGAGCACAGCAGACTTCCACATCTACCTGCTGCATTGAGCTTGATGTCCATACAAGTCGTAAGTATAAGTTGTTTGGAACTGTCGTCATTCGTTACTTACAAAGGCAGATTTGATCACGTCAACATCACAAAAACTAAGTGAGTTTGATGATGGATTTGTTGTTTTGTCTGGGGAAGTCGAATGAAGGAGGAGTAATGCTAGGACAATCTCTCACTTGAACAATGCTATTTCCGATATTGTAGGATTTAATCTGATTTTGCAACAGTAAAGGAAAACTGTCAAAGCCTATTCACTGCACTTTGAGTACTCAATGTCTTGCTGTTACAATGCAATGTTTTGTTTTATTGTCAGATGACATGTATTAAAACAATGGATAATTTGAAATTCTCACATCATCAAGTCTAGAAACAGGGCTTAAGACCCACAGCCTTCCGAGCTGGTGACATGCTGAGTTACAAAACTAAAGCACATTGAGAGCCCCACATTTATTGATCTTTATTGTGTAACTAGATATTGAGGGGGAAATGATGAGGCTGCATTTTTGCACATGCAGATGTAACTAGTGTCTGAGGGTGCAGCACACCCTGGCTGTTTCCAGATTAGTGACAGTTACTGATAAGCAATTTCTTAATGGACATGTCTGGCACATTTAATGCACAATTAAGTAGATTTTTACAACTTCTGATAGAACTACAAAGGAATGCCTCTGTCCACTGCCGCCTTGCCATGGCTGATTCTGAATTAGCCGGTGGGTAAAGTGTGGAGCTAGGAAAACGCACTGCAGTTCAAGCAGCATCAGAGGAGCAGATGTTTCAGGCTGGAACCTGTCATGAATTAGTAGGTTCAAGCACAATGACTGCTGTGCTGCACACAGGAGGTGACGCCAGTCTCCTTTGGGAATAGCTAACTATGACAAAAGTCATAGCTGGGAATGCAGGAATTACTTTGTCACACAAACTTGAAGCCTGTCCAGGTGGATATTAAACTGTAAAGCAATGGCAAGAGAGTTGGTGTCCTAGTTGGATTTATTTCATCTCAGTGAAACCAAAAAGGGAGGAAATGGTTGGTGCCCACGATGTGAGTGTGTACAGCTCAGTTTTGCGAGGAGCTTGATACCTTGTTCACACTGAGCTGACAAGCACACACTGCCATCTAGTGTAGTCCACACACTGCATAGTGACTGAGCAAACAGACTGCTGACAGCAATTAGCTTATTCCCTGTTAAATATCCCCAACGATGGCTGGCTTCACGTCCAATCTGATAGACACGAGGGAAAGTCAGCAACAAACCTGAACCAGTACATCAAACTCTCCCACCTATTAGCAATGTCCAACTGACCCATACAATTCACATTACATACAACCTTGGTCAATGAAATGGCTACATAATAATAGACCCCATCCTCCCACAACCCCATGTAGACTCTCCCCCTGTCACTGACTCTACCCACTCATTTCATTCCCCTCCCACAGCCCCAGGTAAGACTATAGATATAGGAACAGAAATTAGGCCATTCAGCCCATCAAACACTCTCCCCACCATTTAATATACTGAATAAAATCCCCAAACAAATACACTTTGGTCAAAAGACATTGTGCCAAACTTCAGAATGGTCCTCTCGCCCTCACTGTTGCATTGTTTACTCCTTGCCTCTCACCCTGTGCAATCTATTCTCCCAACCATTGGGCAGGGACCAGGCAGCCCCGTGAAGAGTTCAAATCCGGAATATCCTGAATAAGTTTGGACTAATCGGAGTGAAGGGACACAGTGGGCTATCTATCTGGTAACTCCTGGAACAAGTAGTGACCTTGACCAGAGAAAATCGTCACTTGGATTCTGACTTCCCGGCTTGGGGAAGTGCCAAAAATACAACATTGCTGGGAAGCAGACACAGCAGGAGTTTTTGGGAATCCTGCTGACGGTGGGGATTTGCCATTCACTCAGCAGCAGATGATTAAATACCACGGAGGGCAGGGTGTGGGAAGGTGATTAGTTTCTGTGCTCAGGACCAGGGGTGGGGAGGTTAGGGGGGGGGGGGGGGGGGGGGGGGGGGGTGATGGGGGAGGTGGGGCAGGTTTCAATACACAACCTTCTGCCTCAGGGACAGAAGTGTTACGGCCGGACTGAGCCAGCACAGACAGTGAGGGGCAGAATGGGCTTAGCTCTGGCAGTACTCAGCCAGCATGACGCCAAGGGACAGTCAGGACCAGATTGGGGGGAAGATGAGAAAGAAGACAGAAAGCGCTGATGAAGGGGCCTTTATGGTAGTGTCTCAACCTGTGGAGCCAGTAGACCAAGGTTCAAGTTGTACCGACTCCAGAGCTGTGTAAGAACATCACTGTTCAGGCAGCTCAGGAAAATCTCTGAGAAAGACCAGGGGATTGCTCGTAATAGAGACAACAAGAAACTAACATCCAGCTCTCCATCTCGAAACAGATTACACCGTCCTCATATCTGCTACACAGCCCTCCCCACCACCACTAGTACTCTCCCACCCCCACCACACCACCACTAGTACTCTCCCACCCCCACTAGTACTCTCCCCACCCCCACCACACCTCCACTAGTACCCTCCCCACCCCCACCACACCTCCACTAGTACACTCCCCACCCCCACTAGTACCCTCCCACCCCCACCACACCTCCACTAGTACCCTCCCCACCCCCACTAGTACCCTCCCCACCCCCACCACACCTCCACTAGTACCCTCCCCACCCCCACCACACCTCCACTAGTACACACCCCACCCCCACTAGTACCCTCCCCACCCCCACCACACCTCCACTAGTACACTCCCCACCCCCACTAGTACTCTCACCACCCCCATCCCACCCCACTAGTACTCTCCCCACCCCCACTAGTACCCTCCCCACCCCCACCCCACCTCCAATAGTACACTCCCCACCCCCACTAGTACACTCCCACCCCCACTAGTACTCTCCCCACCCCCACCACACCTCCACTAGTACTCTCCCACCCCCACTAGTACTCTCCCCACCCCCACCACACCTCCACTAGTACTCTCCCACCCCCACTAGTACACTCCCCACCCCCACTAGTACCCTTCCCACCCCCACTAGTACTCTCCCCACCCCACCTCACCCCACTAGTACCCTCCCCACCCCCACCCCACTAGTACCCTCCCCACCCCACCATACCTCCACTAGTACTCTCCCCATCTCCACGCCACCCACTAGTACTCTCCCCACCCCCACTAGTACTCTCACCACCCCCATCCCACCCCACTAGTACTCTCCCCACCCCCACTAGTACTCTCACCACCCCCACAACTCCATTAGTACTCTCCCCACCCCCACCCACCTCCACTAGTACTCTCCCCACCCCTTCCCATCTGAACCAATCACAAGCAAACAGCATCGGACACCCCCACTAGTATCCTCCCCACCCCCACTAGTACCCTCCCCACCCCACCACACCTCCACTAGTACCCTCCCCACCCCCACCCCACCCCCACTAGTACTGTCCCCACCCCCACCACAACTCCATTAGTACTCTCCCCACCCCCACCCACCAACACTAGTACTCTCCCCACCCCCACTAGTACTCTCCCCACCCCCACCCCACTAGTACCCTCCCCACCCCCACCACACCCCCACTAGTACTCTCCCCACCCCCACCACACCTCCACTAGTATTCTCCCCACCCCCACCACACCTCCACTAGTACTCTCCCCACCCCCACCCCACCCCACTAGTACCCTCCCCACCCCCATTAGTACTCTCCCCACCCCCACCACACCTCCACTAGTACTCTCCCCACCCCCATGCCACCCCACTAGTACTCTCTCCACCCCCACTAGTACTCTCCCACCCCACCCCACCTGCTCTAGTACTTTCCCCACCCACACGCCACCCCACTAGTACTCTCCCCACCCCCACTAGTACTCTCCCCACCCTCACCACACCTCCACTAGTACTGTCCCCACCCCCACCCCATCTCCACTAGTTCCCTCCCCACCCCCACTAGTACTCTCCCACCCCCACTAGTACTCTCCCACCCCCACTAGTACTCTCCCCACGCCACCACACCTCCACTATTACTCTCCCCACACTCATGCCACCCCCACTCGTCCTCTCCCCACCCCCACGACACCTCTACTAGTACTCTCCCCACCCCAACTCCACTAGTACCCTACCCATTTCTACTAGTACCCTCCCCACCCCCACTAGTACTCTCCTAACCCCACTAGTACTCTCCCCACCCCACCCCACCTCCACTAGTACACTCCCCATCCCCACTAGTACTCTCCTACCCCCACTAGTACTCTCCCCACCCCCACCCCACCCCCACTAGTACTCTCCCACCCCCACTAGTACTCTCCCCACCCCCACCCCACCCCCATTAGTACTCTCCCACCCCCACTAGTACTCTCCCCACCCCACCCCACCTCCACTAGTACTCTCCCACCCCCACTAATACTCTCCCCACCCCCACCCCACCTCCACTAGTACATTCCCCACCCCCACTAGTATTCTCCCACCCCCACTAGTACCCTCCCCACCCCAACTAGTACTCTCCCCAAACCCCAAGGTCCTGTCTTTGTTCACTGAGCTTTGTTCAGGCTGTTTGTTGCTGTCTTATTGTACACCCTCCCCTCTGTTAAATACCCCTTCCCATCTGAACCAATCACAAGCAAACAGCATCGGACACAATGGAGTTGGCTTCTGAAAATTACTCATTTGTAATGAATAGAAGGCAGCGTGCAGAGTGGTGTTGCTGAGGTTTGTCACAATAGGGGACCCTGGGAGAGAGCTTGCTTTGATTCGATAATAATTCCGTTTTTTTTGTCTGTAACAGAGCTGTTTCTCTGGCTGAGCTTGCTGGCTCTATACAGCAGAAATCTCTCAATTCAAACAGCAACCTCCAAATCAACAGGGGGTTTCCCTGTCCTTATCCAGCAAATATTCTCAATGTCAAACTCTTTGTCAATGCCTTACTTATCACAATATGCACCTCTCCTTTTCTCTCTCACTCTCCCTTCAGCCTTCTTCCGTCTCACTCAGTCCTCCTCCCCCCATCTCTCTCCTCCCTCCCTTACTCTCTATGATTTTCTCTCTTCCCCCTCTCTCTTTCTCTCTCCTTTTCTCTCTCTCCCTCTCCTCTCTCTGTCACCCTTTCTCCAACCCTCTCCCTCTCTCCTCCTTTCTCTCTCCACTTCTCTCTCTTCCTCCTCTCTCCTCATCTCCCTGCCTCTCCCTTTCTCCCCCTCTCCCTCCCTTCCTTCCTCTCTCTCTTCCCCTCTCTCTCCCCCCTCTCTCTCACCCCTTCTCTCTCTCTCCCCCCTCTCTCTCCCTCCACTCTTTCTCTCCCCCCTCTCTCCTTCCTCTCTCCTTCCCTCCATCTCTCCCTCTTTGCCTTCCTCTCTCCCTCCTTCTCACCCTCTCTCTCCCTCTCCCCTTCTCCCTCTCCCTCAATCTCTCTCATGTCAGAAAGACACAGTCTGTCAGACTGAGCATTCCCGGTGACCCCTAGACAGTAGCAAGCAGCAGTGAGCCCCTTGTCTTCACCTACCTCCAACAACTCCCTCCCCCACCTCCTGCCTGAAGCCTGGCACCTTCTTATTTCTCCCTCCCCTATTCCCTCTGCTCCCCCTTCCCCCTAACCCAGCATCGAGAAGGGGCAGACAGCTGAAGTCAACCCTGATCCTCCCCTCCCCCACTCACTCTTATTCAGAAACCTCCCCCCACTCCACCCCAGTCACCAAGATGGGGGGGTAGGGTGGGGTGGGGGAGAATTAAACCCTCAGACCTGTCTGAGCAGTTTGATGCAAAGTTGGAAAGATGCAATGTTTGATTTACATACACACGGGCTGCTATCATCATGGCATCTGTCTCTGTCTCTGCAGCTTGTATCTGCACCCGGACACAGTTACCATCTCCCCCATCGTCTCAATGCCTTGTGTTTCCAATACTGCCAGCTCTCCATATCCGATAAACATTCAGAACCCACAACAATAGCAATATGATGGCTACTCACAGAATCAGATTAAATATATTCCTTTCAGCCTCTGGAGGGGAAGCTGATCTGTTCAATGCCTCTCTCTCTCTCTCTCTCTTCCCCATGCAGTGTTGAAAGCCCAGTTAAAGATGCAGGTTCTCTCTCACATGCACAGAGCAGCTTCCGTCACCCCCTCCTACACACACAGACATTAGCTCCCATACACACAGACAGACACACACACTCCCACACACACACAGACACAACACACACACATTCTCATACACTCACACACACACACAGGCACACACACACACTCCCACACACACTCACACACACTCCCACACACACAGGTACACACTCCGACACACACACAGACACACAGGTACACACACACACACTCACACTCACACGCACATACACACACACTCATACACACATACACACACACACACAGGCACACACACACACCATCCCACACACACTCCCACACACAGGCACACACTCCCACACACACTCACGCGCACACACACAGGCACATACTCACACACAGGCACACACTCACACACACACACACTCCCACACGCACTCACACACACATACACACACACACACTCCCACACACACGCTCCCACACACACAGGCACAAGCTCCCACATACACCCACACACACACACAGACACACAAACGCTCCCACACACACTCACACACACAGACACAGACACAGACACAGAGTAGCTCCCTCATTGCCTGACACTTACCCAGTCTGTAAGCCGATTGCTCCTCTGTCCCAGCTCCAGCATTACATCCAGAATAAAGGACAGTGCAGCCTGCACAGAACTCTCCCTGACTCACCCTCCGCTCAATGGCAATGCAATGCAGAGTCAGGGTTCAGAAGCTGTGGGCGGGGGTGGGGAGGGGGGAGATGCCAAAATTGTGGTTTCAGAGCCCAGCCTCCTGTTCCTGACTGCACAGGAGCTCAGGGTGGTATGACAGAGTAATGTCCTTTCAGCACAACCTGTGTCCCCATCCCGGCCCCCGTGTGTGTGTCTCTGGCTGTGTGTGAAACACAAGAGTATTTAACAAACCATTCTGCTATTCCTCCTCAGCGCCCGTCGCTATCCAGAAACCCACAGCTTAGCCTGCCCCTGATCCTGCTCCCAGCAGGACACCCACTCTCCCTGCTCCATCTCAAACAAAACTCACTCTGAACAGCTGACAACAGACACTACCCACCCCACCCTCACGCTCACTTCTCCCATACCCCCCAGCCCCAATCCCTAACCCCATGCCCCTGCTCCCCCCAAGTCCCAGCCCCCCCTCAGTCCCTGCTCCCCCCTCAGTTCCTGTTCCCCCCAAGTCCCTGCCCCCTCAGTCCCTGCCCTCCCCAAGTCCCTGCCCCCCTCAGTCCCTGCCACCCAAGTCCCTGCACCCCCCTCAGTCCCTGCTCCCCCGTCAGTCCCTGATCCCCCCCCCTCAGTCCCTGCCCCCCCAGTCCCTGCTCCCCCTTCAGTCCCTGCCGCCCCTCAGGCCCTGTCCCCCAAAGTCCCTGCCCCCCCTCAGTCCCTGCCCCCCCTTCAGTCCCTGACCCCCCCTCAGTCCCTGCCCCCCTTCAGTCCCTGCCGCCCCCTCAGTCCCTGCCCCCCAAAGTCCCTGCTCCCCCCTGAGTCCCTGCTCCCCCCTGAGTCCCTGATACCCCCTCAGTCCCTGCTCCCCCCTCAGTCCCTTCTCCCCCCTCAGTCCCTGCCCCCCTCAGTCCCTGCTCCCCCCTGAGTCCCTGATACCCCCTCAGTCCCTGCTCCCCCCTCAGTCCCTGCTCCCCCCTCAGTCCCTGCTCCCCCCTGAGTCCCTGATACCCCCTCAGTCCCTGCTCCCCCCTCAGTCCCTGCTCCCCCCTCAGTCCCTGCCCCCCTCAGTCCCTGATCCCCCCTCAGTCCCTGCTCCCCCCTCAGTCCCTGCCCCCTGAGTCCCTGATGCCCCCTCAGTCCCTGCTCCCCCCTGAGTCCCTGATACCCCCTCAGTCCCTGCCCCCCTGAGTCCCTGATGCCCCCTCAGTCCCTGCCCCCCTCAGTCCCTGATCTCCCCTCAGTCCCTGATGCCCCCTCAGTCCCTGCACCCCCCTCAGTCGCTGCTCTCTCCTCAGTCCCAGATACCCCCTCAGTCCCTGATCCCTCCTCAGTCCCTGCTCTCCCCTCAGACCCTGATCCCCCCTCAGTTCCTTTCCCCCTCAGTCCCTGCTCCCCCTCTCAGTCCCTGATCCCCCCTCAGTCCCTGCCCCCCTCAGTCCCTGAATCCCCCCTCAGTCCCTGATCACTTCTCAGTCCCTGCCCCCATCAGTCCCTGCTCCCCCCCGTCCCTGCTCCCCCACTCAGTCCCTGCCCCGCCCTCAGTCCCTGCCTCCCCAAGTCCCTGCTCCCCCCTCAGTCCCTGCCCCCTCAGTCCCTGCTCCCCCCTCAGTCCCTGCTCCCCCATCAGACCCTGCCGCCCCCTCAGTCCCTGCCCCCCAAATCCCTGCCCCCAAGTCCCTGCCCCCCAAGTCCCTGCTCACCCCTCAGTCCCTGCCCCCCCTCAGTCCCTGCCCCCCCAAGTCCCTGACCCCAGTCCCTGCTCCCCCCTCAGTCCCTGCTCCCCCCTCAGTCCCTGCCGCCCCCTCAGTCCCTGCCCCCCCAAAGTCCCTGCCCCCCCAAGTCCCTGCTCCCCCCTCAGTTACTGCTCCCTGCTCAGTCCCGTCCCCGCCCTCAGTCCCTGCCCCCCCTCAGTCCCTGCTCCCCCTCAGTCCCTGCTCCACCCTCATTCCATGCTGCCCCCTCAGTCTCAGACCCCCCCTTAGTTCCTGCCATCCCTCAGTCCCTGCCCCCCAAGACCCTGCTCCCCCCTCTGTCCCTGCTCCCCTGCAGTCCCTGCGCCCCACTCAGTCCTTGCTCCTCCCCCAAGTCCCTGCTCCCCCCTCAGTCCCTGCCACCTCCAAGTCCCTGCCACCCCAAGTCCCTGCCCCCCCCGGTCCCTATCCCCCCCAAGTCCCTGCTTCTCCCCCCCGTCCCTGCTCCCCCCAGAGTCCCTGCTTCCCCCCTCAGTCCCTGCCCCCTCAGTCCCTGCTCCCCCCTCAGTCCCTGCCCCCCACTCAGTCCCTGCCCCCCCCTCAGTCCCTGCCCCCCCCCAGTCCCTGCTCCCCCCAAGTCCCTGCTCCCCCCTCAGTCCCTGCCCACCCCTCAGTCCCTGCTCCCCCCCTCAGTCCCGGCTCCCTCTCAGTCCATGCCCCCCCAAGTCCGTGCTCCCCCCTCAATCCCTGCACCCCCCAAGTCCCTGCTCCCCCCTCAATCCCTGCACCCCAGTCCCTGCTCCCCCTCAGTTCCTGTCCCCCCCAAATCCCTGTCCCCCCAAGTCCCTATCCCCCCCAAGTCCCTGCTCCCCCCTCAGTCCCTGCCCCCCAAGTCCCTGCTCCCCCCTCAGTCTCAGACCCCCCTTAGTTCCTGCCACCCCTCAGTCCCTGCCCCCCAAGTCCCTGCTCCCCCCTCTGTCCCTGCTCCCCCGCAGTCCCTGCCCCCCACTCAGTCCTTGCTCCTCCCCCAAGTCCCTGCTCCCCCCTCAGTCCCTGCCACCTCCAAGTCCCTGCCCACCCCAAGTCCCTGCCCCCCCCCCCGGCTCCTTATCCCCCCCAAGTCCCTGCTTCTCTCCCCCCCCCGTCCCTGCACCCCCCTCAGTCCCTGCTCCCCCCTCAGTCCCTGCCCCCTCAGTCCCAGCTCCCCCCTCAGTCCCTGCCCCCCACTCAGTCCCTGCCCCCCCCTCAGTCCCTGCCCCCCCCAGTCCCTGCTCCCCCCAGGTCCCTGCCCCCCCTCAGTCCCTGTCCTCCCCAAGTCCCTGCCCCCCAAGTCCCTGCTCCCCCCTCAGTCCCTGCCCACCCCTCAGTCCCTGCTCCCCCCTCAGTCCCTGCTCCCCCTCAGTCCATGCCCCCCCCAAGTCCCTGCTCCCCCCTCAGTCTCTGCACCCCCCAAGTCCCTGCTCCCTCCTCAGTCCCTGTCCCCCCACAAGTCCCTGCTCCCCCTAGTCTCTGCACCCCCCCAGTCCCTGCGTGCCCCTGCTCTCCCCTTGTCCTTGCTCCTTCAGCCCCTCTCCCATAGGCCCTGCTCTGCATTGTACCCACTCTGTGGGATAGAGGCTGCACGACCATTCCCCCCTCCTGCTCCTGCTTTCCCCAATGTAGGGTGTGTCAGTAATTACCCATCACAGGACCTGCCTCAATACCCTCCCACTGCTGGACATACTAAGCACTGCCATTTCTGAGGGCAGCAGCTGTTAAACAGGGGGCTTCATTTCCTAACCCCACCCCCACCCACCAATGTCTGGCACCCTGGGGGCACTAGGGTCATTAAACCTTTGGAGCATTTCCCTATGCCAGCAGGAAACCCTAAGTTTATCAGCAACCTTCGAACAAGTTATCTGTGTCTTTTCTGTTTGAGACGCTCGGTGGGGTTGGGGTGGTGGAGAGGGATATTTGACAGACTCATCCAATCAGATGGCGGAGAGTTTGTCTGCTTTCTCATTGGCTGTGGGAAGGTGAGTTTCTGGGAGGATGGGGTAAGTTTGAGAGTGGGGTTTGGGGTATTGGGTGGGGGTTATTCTGCAGTCTCTAAGACCTGCATTGGTGTAGCACCTTTGAGGAGCAGGAATAGACCTTTCATCCCCTCATGTCTGTTCTGCCATTCAGAGAGCTCCCCCGGCTGATATGTGGCTGAACTCCATGTACCTGTCTTTGCCCCATATCATTAATACTTTTGCTTAACAAAGATTTATCTATCGCAGGTTTAAAATTAACAACAGATCCAGCATCCACTCCCATTTGTGGAAGAGAGTTCCAAATCACTCCCACCTTTTATGCATAGTAAGTGACACTTAACATCTTATAGAAGTGTATAGATCGTGAGAGGCATGGATCGGGTGAATGCAATCAGTCTTTTTTCCCAGGGTTGGGGAATAGGGAAGCAGAGGGCATCAGGTTAAGGTTAGAGGGGAGACAAGAGCAAAGAGGTTCAATTGAGGCTTTCAAGAGGGCACAGCATGGTTGCTTGGGTAGAAACAGGGCTTGGGACAATAGGACATTAGCATTGGGTAACAGCGCTCATTTGAGGAAGTGGCACATTTGTTTTAATTTCGAAAACATTGGCCTCATGAAGGAACACGTGCTAAAGGCCTTGTTAACCACCTGTTCACATGTGACACCAACTTCAAAGAATTTGCCTGGAAAACAGCCCCAGCCTGTTCAGCCTCTCCCTGTAGCTCAGATCCTCCAACCCTGGCAACATCCTTGTAAATCTTTTCTGAACCCTTTCAAGTTTCACAACATCCTTTCCGATAGGAAGGACACCAGAACTGCACGCAATATTCCAACAGTGGCCTAACCAATGTCCTGTACAGCCGCAACATGACCTCCCAACTCCTGTACTGAATACTCTGACCAATAAAGGAATGCATACCAAACGCTGCCTTCACTATCCTATCTACCTGTGACTCCACTTTCAAGGAGCTATGAACCTACACTCCAAGGTCTCTTTGTTCAGCAACACTCCCCAGGAGCTGGTATTGACCTTCCTGCTGGGGCAGGGTATTTATGACAGAGATAATGATGAAGGGTTCCGAGGACGAAAGCTGTCCTTTGGATCCCTTTCAAATCTTTCTCCTCTCACCTTAAATCCATGCCCTCTAGCTTTGAACTCCCCTACCCCAGGGAAAATACCTTGTCTCTCATGATTTTGTAAACCTCTATAAGGTCATCACCCCTCAGTCTCTGATGCTGCGGGGAAAATAGCCTCAGCCTCTCCCTATAGCTCAAACTCTCCAACCCTGGCAACAGCCTTGTAGATCTTGTCTGCGCCTTTTCAAGTTTCACAACATCCTTCCAATTGGAAGGAGACCAGAATTGCACGTTTTGTTCAGCAACACTCCCCAGAACCTTGACAGAGGGACAATGTTGTTGCACGGAGGGCGGTACGCATATGGAATGAGCTGCCAATCCATATGGATGGGGAAGTGGTTGAGGCGCGTCCATTAGCAATATTTGGATGGCATTTGGACAGGTATATGGATGGAAAAAGTTTGGAGGGATATGGGCCAGGTACAGGGAAATGGGGTTAGCGTTGATGGATATTTTGGTCGACATGACAGTTTGGGCCACAGGGCCATTCCTCATGGCTGTTGGACTGTGTGACTGTCTGACTCTCTCTCTCCCCTGAATGGTCTGGCCCTAATTCTCAGACTATGCCTCTAGTTCTAGAATCCCTAACCAGTGAGAATAGGTCATCTTTATCAACTTTGTCTTTTCCTGTTAATATCTTGAAGACTTCAATCAGATCCCCCTTTAATCTTCCAAATTCTAGAGAAACCATGCCTAAATTTGTATCACCTCTCCTAACCACTGGAAATGACATCACCAACCCAAGGAAACACAAACATACAAATAGAAAGCAGGAAACGCCAGCAGTGCTTCGTCCAGAGGCTCACTGAAGATGTTATGTAATAGGATGACGAAACGCCTGAAAATGAACCTTCCAGCCCAGTGAGCAAACCTACATCAGAACCTCAACCTGAGCTATAAATCTTCTCAAAACTTGCCAACTCTTCCTCTCTCAATCGATCAGAGACACAGAGCAGACAAGACAAGTAGAGTTCAGATACATATCACACACAATCTCATTGAATGGTGGAGTAGTCCAAGGGGCCGAATGGCCTCATTCTGTTCCTTTGTTATGTACTATGTAGCATGAGCACCATGCTAAATGGGTTAGTATCAGAATAACTTGAGCAGCTCAGTGTTTGTGATTGCCAGGCGGATAGAGCATCAGCAGCAGGATTGTATTCCAACTCGACCTGTAAGCTCATGACCCAGAACATCCTCCACTGTACCAGTACCATCACAACGGAGGGTCAATGTAGAGTGCAGGGGCAACAGAAGTTATACCTAAAAATGAAATGCCACAGTAACATTTTCAGCACAAGAGTGCAGTCTAAAACCATCTCCAACAAGAGAGAATGTAACCATCTCCCCTTGGCATTCAATGATATGGCTGCCATCTACATGTCAGGAGTGTGAGGGAATACTCCCCCCTTGCGCCGGATGGGGGCAGCTCCAACAACACTCAAGAAGCTCGACACCATCCAGGACAAAACAGCCCCTGCTTGATTGGCACCACATCCATAAATATTCAGTCACTCCTTCCCTAAAGCTCAGGAGCAGCAGTGTGTACCATCTACAAGGTGTACTGCAGAAAGTCACCAATGATCCTCAGACACCACCTTCCAAACCCACGGCCACTTCCATCTGGGAGGAAAGGGTAGCAGATACATGGGAACACTGTCCCCGCAAGTTCCCCTCCAAGCCACTCACCATCCTGACTTGGAAATATATCACCGTTCATTCAGTGTCACTGGGTCAAAATCCTGGAATTCCCTCCCTAAGGGCTTTGTGGGTCTACCCACAGCACACAGACTGCAGCGGGTCAAGAAGGCAGCTCACCCCCACCTTCTCAAGGGGCAACTAGGGACAGAGCGATAAATGCTGGACCCAGACAGTGAATCACATATCCCAAGAAAGGGTAAATTGTATTTTCAAGAATCAGATTTTATTCATAAAAATCTGTCAAAGTTCATGACTCAACAGTCCAACCTTTGGATTACACAAAGAGCTTCACAGTTCCATTTCTCCCAGTACAGTACATGGTACACTGACAATGCACTCACAATTACAGGTTACATTTAGAGCAAACACCTAAAATCTGTGCCAAAACAAAATGCTGGTGCACAGCCTGAGGAGTTTTACATGGATTCAAACTACAATGGGACAGCCTTTTATAGTGACTGTTCCCCATTGTCCCCTGTGGGGACGGCCCCATGTTTTAATACATCCCTCAGCACACAGTCCTGCACTTTGGAATGAGACAGCCTGTAACCCTCGGCCCTTTGTGCTGAAAGACCAGTAACTTTTGGACAGTTCCCGAATGCCTTTCAGATAATTGTCCAGGTGCTGTGTGTGTGTGCATCTGTCTGCCTGGCCCTGGGAACAGCCAATAGCCCTGTCACAGAGCTGCTCAGGAGGATCCTGAACAAAGACCATTGCAGCCCTCTCCAGCCCTTCCTTAGGGAACTGTGTGGCAGTCTTTCATCGCCACAGCTGCCTTGCAGATGGACCAAGCCCCCAGGATTGCGGGATATATTCTTTTTTTAGCTTCGGTCAGGTCTCAGTGTGCGTTTGAAACTGTGTCCTGGGATGTCTCCAGGTAATGATGTGCTGACCACTGCCCGATGGGCTTATGATCAAAGCTGCTTTTCTGAGTAAATCTCCGCACAGGGAGGTGCAGAATGGTCCAGTGGACTGAAGCATTCGGTAGTAGAGGGTCCAGACCCATTTGCCAGACTGGGGACAGGTATAACTGGGTGGTGCAGTGACAGTTCACCTTTCACCTCAAAGTCAGTTCCACAGAAGAGTCACTGAACAGGAAACAATCACTGTGTTTCTCTCTCCACAGATGCTGCCAGACCTGCTGATCTTCTCCAGCAATTTCTGTTTTTGAGTCTGTGCAGAACCAGATGGAACTTTACACAGAGGGGACCCTTGGAATGAAGGAGCCAGCGGCTATGCTTAATACCCCTTTAGCTAGAGATTTAACAATATCTCCCTGCACATACAATCCATTTCCACCTCCAGATAAAAAGGGAAAGTGATTCAGGTCATTGTCACAGAGCAGGGAGCAGCTTTGTGGGTCACATTCACCATATACTTTGCATACTCAGAATGAAGACTGCCCCATTCAGACTCGCAGTTTCTGTTTCACTGTAGCTACTCAGTCCTCCCACTCGTAAACACTGATCAGTGTGCGCACCAACATTGGACCTGAGCAGTAGATGCTGATATTGTCCAGGTGCCAGGCGGATTTGACCTGAGTACCCTGAACACATGGGACAGTCACCTCTCCTCCGCCTACATCTTCCCTGATGAACTTGACAGGAAGGTTTATAACACATAGTAGGATAGGTGAACAAGAGAGAACAAATGTGTTTGACTCCAGACTCTATCAGAAATCTTCCCTACTCTATTCCTGTATGCTGCTGTTTGTGCAGAGCAAGTCGAGTCCGATTGTGACGGCCTCCGTTAGTTGCCTAATGTATGGGTGTATGAGGTTCCTTACTCCTGCTGTACGCTGATGAGGGAAGAGGCCACCTCGTGTCTTGGAGGTAGGTAATCCTATCACCTGGTTGTTTGAGGCTGTCTGAAATTGTCCTTCCTGCTGTAAGACAGCTCTGATCAGGGCATGGTTTAATTGTTCAAAGGATGTCTCTAGCTGGGCCCAGCATTTATTGCCCATTACTGGCTGCCCCTTGAGAAGGTGGGGGGGGGGGTGGTGAGCTGCCTTCTTAAACCACTGCAGTTGACCCACAATGTCCCTGAGGGAGGGAATTCCAGAATTTCAACCCAGCGACACTGAAGGAACGGTGAGATATTTCCAAGTCAGGATGAGGAGGGGAAGGAGGGAACTTACAAGGGGTGGTGATCCCATGTACCTGCTGCCCTTGTCCTCCTTGGTGGAAAGTGGATGTGGTTTGGAAGGTGTTTTTTAAGGAGCTTTGATGAGTCAGGCCATAAGGCCATAAGATATGGGAGCAGAAGTAAGCCATTCAGCCCATCAACCTGCTCTACTGATCTCATTATCCTCAACTCCACCTTTCTGCCTTTTCTCCATGACCCTTTTCACCCTTACTGATTAAAAATCTATCTGTCTCAGCCTTGAATATACTTAATGACCCAGCCCAATACCCCTCTGCAGTAAGGAATTCCACAGAGTCACTATACTTTGAGAGTAAAAAACTCCTCCTCATCTCTATCTTAAATGTGTGTCCCCTTATACTGAGATGATTCTCTGTGGTCCTAGCCTCCACAACAAGGGGGACCACCGTTTCCACAGTAACCCTGTCAAGACCCCCTCAGAATCTTGTCTGTTTCAATAAGGTCGCCTCCCCCCCCCATTCTTCTAACCTGCAGTGAGTACAGACCCAAGCTACCCAACCTCTCCCCATAAACAGTTTCTTCAGACCAGACTTGCATCACAGAGATAGTACACACTGCTGCTACGGAGCATTGGTGGTGGAGGGATTGAATGGTGGTTGATGTGGTGTCAATCAAGGCAGGCTGCTTTGTCCTGGATGGTGTCGAGCTTCTTGAGTGTTGTTGGAGCTGCCCCCATCCAGGGGCAAGTGGGGAGTATTCCATCACACTCCTGACTTGTGCCTTGGAGATGGTGGACAGGCTTTGGGGTGTTAGGTCTTGAGTTACTCACTGCAGTATTCCCAGCCTCTGACCTGCCCTTGTAGCTGTTGTAATTAAATGGGGAGTGCAGTTCACTTTCTGGTGAATGAGAACTCCCAGGATGTTGATTTTGGGGGTTTCAGTGATGGTAACACCATTGAAGGTCAAGAGGCAGTGGTTAGATTCTTTCTTGTTAGAGGTTGTCATTACACGGTGTGAATGTTACACTTTATAAGACTAAGTTTGGGTAATGTTCAGGTCATGCTTCATTTAACATGGACTGCTTCAGTTTCTAAGGAGCCGCGAATGGTGCTGAACATGGTACAACCACTGGTAAATATCCCCACTCCTGACCTTATGATGGAGGGAGGGTCGTTGATGAAGCAGCTGATGATGGTTGAGCCTAGGACACTACCCTGAGGAACTCCTGAAGAGGTATCCTGGAGCTGACTGACCTCGAACAACCACAACCATCTTCCTATGTGCAAGGTGGATTACCAACGACAGAATAGACCTCACTTCAATGTAGTGATCTGAGACAGAATTGGATTAAGATACAATTGGTTACCAATTCTTTACTTGTTCCTTTCCACTTTTCCACTTTTAGAAAAGGTTAAAGACACCTCACCTCATGGATTCTGACAGGCTGCCACCAGAACCTAATAAAGATGTTCTCCTGTACAGTGATGCCTATTACTCACTGTAACTGTCACATGCATCAATCAGAGAGGCAGTCATATTCTCCATTGATAGTGTCTAGTTTTGAGAAATATCCCAGCAGCCACATTGGATTACATATAAATAAAGTTTTAATTAATCGCAATGATGAATTGGAAAATTAATTAGCATCCCAGGTCACCTCCATTAATTAGTTGAATTACTGTTATGCAAATTCTAGTCTGATGGGACAAGGGGAGGTGACAATCAAAACAAGGTCAGCAAATTATTAGGAAAAAAAAAGTGAAGTCCTGTTAAAGTTCACTCAGGTTGTCACAATTTACTGAATGTGTTCTACAATTGAGTGTGAAGCTAATCTCGATCAGTCAAATATTCCACAACTTTCAGATGAAATTCCCTTCCAGTCTATGTCTCAGCAGAAACTCCCCGGGAAATGATCAGAACTTTCAAAGTTTTCGGGGCAGACAAATCTGGCATCACCTCAGCCCTCACCTATTATTAACTCCTTCTGCTCAGTTTTGGTCCTGTTTTGGAATTTATTGGGGAGGGGGCAGAAGGAACACCTAGGACAGAAATTCAAGTTAAATGGTCACTGACTGAAATGTTAACCCTCTCTGCATCTCTGTGACAGGGTCTCCCTTCTTGAGTGTTTCCTTTATCATATTTCCAGTGTCACCATGTCACACGGGGTGGCACGGTGGCTCAGTGGCTAGCACTGTTGCCTCACAACACCAGGGACCAGAGTTCAATTCCCAGTTCGGACAACTGTCTGTGTGGAGTTTGCACGTTCTCCCCGTGTCTGCGTGGGTTTCCTCCGGGTGCTCCGGTTTCCTCCCACAGTCCAAAGATGTGCAAGTCGGGTGAACTGACCATGCTAAATTGCCCATAGTGGTAAGTGCATTCGTCAGGGGTAAATATAGGGTAGGGGACTGGGTCTGTGTGGGTTACTGTTTGGAGGGTCGGTGTGGACTTGTTGGGCTGAATGGCCTGTTTCCACACTGTAGGGAACCTAATCTAATGACACATAGAGCCTGCCCTTGGATGTGTATCCTTCTCCGTTTCATGGCCTGTAACACTGCGTACTGAGGCACAGCCCTGACCAATGGGGATACTGTGGCTGCATTTAACTATAAAACATGTCAAATTGGATCACCCACACACCAGCTGTACATACAACTGTGCGGCACCAGAGACCAGTCGGTCCATTAGAATGATGCTAACCCTTTAAAACAGCTCCACAATTAGCCACACCTGCAATTATTTTCTTTTCAACATGTCTGTCCAATTTGACCACAATGATTGAAGTTGCCTGTCTGTCCTTCCAGAGGGTACACTCCTTCAGTGTCATTTCTGCTGACTTCAGCAAATAAACAGATCTGAAACATACTCATTTTTTTCACTGAATTCTTGTCAAGTTTACCCCCACCCCCAAGCTTTGCTCAATGATCACAGGTGCCAGTACAAAAACAGGCAGTTCAGCCCATCAAGCCTGCTAACCCAATTGATGGATCATAGTTCACCTTCCACCTCAGCTTCACCTTCTGTCCAATCCTGGCTTTCCTGATAGACCAAAGATCACGCATTCCAATCTTGAATACACTCATGATGGATCATTCGCAACCCTCTGGGTTAGAGAATTCCAACATTTACAATCCTTCAGGTAAAGAAACATCTCCTCATTTTGGTCCCAAATGTCTCAAGGTAAGGGACTGATCAATGTCCCTGTGTTTCTCGATATTTGGCAGTTTTTGGGATTGGGTTTGGGGGTCTCAGTATCTACCCTGTCAAACCTCTGAAACAAGAGCAGGAAATGCTGGAGAATCTCAGCAGATCAGGCAGCCTCTGTGGAGAGAAACATTGAACGTTTTTAGTGCAGTGTGACACTTTTTCACAACGATGAGAATGAATCTTTAAAATGAAACTTAGAACACAGAATATAGAATATAGAACAATACAGTGCAGAACAGGCCCTTCAGCCCTCGAAGTTGCACTGACCTGTGAACTCATCTAAGCCCATCCCCCTACACTATCCCATCGTCATCCATGTGCTTATCCAAGGATTGTTTTAATCTCCCTAATGTGGCTGAGTTAACTACATTGGCAGGTAGGGCATTCCACGCCCTTACCACCCTCTGAGTAAAGAACCTGCCTCTGACATCTGTCTTAAAGTTATCACCCCTCAATTTGCAGCTATGCCCCCTTATACAAGCTGACATCATCATTGTAGGAAAAAGACATCAATGTCCACCTGGGCTAATCCACTGATTATCTTGTATGTCTCTATTAAATCCCCTCTTAACCTTCTTCTCTCCAATGAGAACAAACCCAAGTCACTCAGCTTTCCTCATAAGACCTTCCCTCCAGACCAGGCAACATCCTGGTAAATCTCCTCTGCACCTTTTCCAATGCTTTCACATCCTTCCTGTAATGGGGTGACCAGAACTGTATACAATATTCCAAGTGTGGCCGCACCAGTATTTTGTATAGTTGCAGCATGACCTCACGGCTCTGGAATTCAAACCCTCTACCAATGAAACCTAACACACCGTATGCCTTCTTAACAGCACTATCCACCTGGGTGGCAACTTTCAGGGATCTATGTACATGGACTTCAAGATTCCTCTGCACATCCACACTACCAAGAATCTTTCCACTGACCCAGTACTCTGCCTTCCTGTTATTCTTCCCAAAGTACATCACCTCACATTTAGCTGCATTGATCTCCATTTGCCACCTCTCAGCCAATTCTGCAGTTTATCCAAATCTCCCTGCAACCTGTCACATTCTTCCAAACTGTCCACTACTCCCCCGACTTTAGTGTCATCTGCAAATTTACTAATCCATCCACCTATGCTTGCGTCTAAGTCATTTATAAACATGAAAAACAGCAGTGATCCCAAAACAGACCTTTGTGGCACACCACTAGTAACCGGAATCCAGGCTGAATATTTTCCATCAACCATCATTCGCTGCCTTTTTTCAGAAAGCCAGTTTCTAATCCAAACTGCTAAATCACCCTCAATGCCTCTGCATTTTCTCCATCAGCCTACCATGTGGAACCTTATCAAAAGCTTTACTGAAGTCCATGTATACCACATCAACTGCCTTACCCTCATCTACATGCTTGGTCACCTTCTCAAAAAACTCAATGAGGTTTGTCAGACATGACCTGCCCTTGATGCAACCAGGTTGACTATCTCCAATCAAATTGCTGCTTGCTGGATGATTATAAATCCTATCTCTTATAATCCTTTCTAAAACTTTTCCTACAACAGACATGAGACTCACTGGTCTATAATTACATGGGTCATCTCTACTGCCCTTCTTGAACAAGGGCACATTTGCAATCAACCAGTCCTCTGGTACTAAACCTGTAGACAACGATGACTCAAAGATCAAAGCCAAAGTCTCCACAATCTCCTCCCTAGTTTCCCAGAGAATCCTCAAAAAAATCCCATCCAGCCCAGGGGACTTATCTACTTTCACTCCTTCTAAAATTGATAATATTCCTTCTTACTGACCTCGATCCTTTCTAGTCTAATAGCCCATATCTCAGTCTTCTCCTCTACAATATTCTCCTTTTCCTGAGTGAAAACAGATGAGAAATATTCATTTAGTACCTCTCTGATCTCCACAGGGTCCACACACAACTTTCCAGTTCTGTCTTTGACTGGCCCTATTCCTACCCTAGTCATCCTTTTATTCCTCACATACCTGTAGAAAGCTTTAGGGTTCTCCTTTATTGTATTTGGTAAAGACTGTTCGTGTCCTCTCCTTGCTCTTCTTAACTCTCTCTTTAAATCCTTCCCAGCTGATCTGTAACTCTCCATCGCCTCATCTGAACCATCTTAACGTCACATAAGCTTCCCTCTTGCACTTAACAAGAGATAAAATTTTCTTTAGTAAACCACGGTTCCCTTACCTTATCACTTCCTCCCTGCCTGACAGAGACATACCTATCAAGGACACGCAATATCTGTTCCTTAAACCAGCTCCACATTTCGATTGTCCCCTAAATCTTGCCTAATCGCATAATAATTGCCCTTCCCGCAACAATAACTCTTGCCCTGTGGAATGTACCTATCCCTTTTCATCACTAAACTAAATGTAACCAGATTATGGTCACTGTCTCCAAAGTGCTCCGACAACTAAATCAAACACCTGGCCTGGTTCGTTACCAAGTAACAGACCCAGTGTGTCCTCTCCTCCTGTTAACTTTCACAGAAGCTGCCAGACCGGCTGGGTTTGTCCAGCCATTTCTGTTTTTACTTCAATTTTCCAATATCTACATTGTTTTATTTCCATTTGGCATCTTGAATGTTTCAGTTTCATTCTTCCAAATGCTGGAAGTAGTCCTAGGTGGCATAGCGGTTAGCATTGCTGCCTCACAGCGCCAGGGCCCTGGGTGGAGTTTGCATGTTCTCCCAGTATCTGCTGTGGTTTCCTCTCACTGTCCAAAGGTGTGCAGATAAGGGTGGATTACCTGTGGGAAATGGGGGTTTGTGAAGATAGGGTCAGGCACTGAGAATGGGTAGGATGTTTTTTGGAGGGTCAGTGCAGACTCAATGGGCTGATTGCCTCTTTCCACACTGTTGGGAAGATATTATTCTACAAATATGTTACCTAGCGAGTTTTGAGAAGAGTTGTATGTTGTAGATTTGCTCGCTGAGCTGGAAGGTTCGTTTTCAGACGTTTTGTCACCATACTAGATAGCATGATTAGATTAGATGACTTACAGTGTGGAGACAGGCCCTTCAGCCCAACAAGTCCACACTGACCCTCCGAAGAGCAACCCACCCAGACCCATTCCCCTACATTTACCCCTTCACCTAACACTAGGGGCAATTTAACATGGTCAATTCACCTAACGTGCACATTTTGTTGGACTGTGGGAGGAAACCGGAGCACCCGGAGAAAACCCACGCAGACACGGGGAGAATGTGCAAACTCCACACAGACAGTTGCCTGAGGCGGGAATTGAACCCGGGTCTCTGGCGCTGCGAGGCAGCAGTGCTAACCACTGTGCCACTGTGCCACCCACAACATCTTCAGTGAGCCTCCAGATGAAGTACTGGTGGTGTAGGCTCACTTCCTATTTATGTGTTTGTGGGCTACCATGATGCCAAGGGATCTGAGTAGTCTGGCAGTCATTTCCTAGATGTCTTTGACGTAGGGGAGAGTGGCTAGAGTTTCTGGATGTGTTTTGTCTGCTTATTTGGGTTTGTTGCTGAGAAATCGGCGGACTGTGTTCATTGGGTATCCATTCTTTTTGAATACACGGTATAGGTGATTTTCCTCTGCTCTGCGTAGTTCCTCTGTGCTGCAGTGTTGCAATGCAGCTTCATTTGTGGATGTTGGGGTGATTGCCTCTGTAGTTCAGTATTTGGTCCGTATGTGTTGTTTTCCTGTAGACGCTGGTTTGAAGTTCCCCATTGGCTGTTCGCTCTAATGCGACATCTAGGAATGGCAGTTTGTTATTGTTTTCATCCTCTTTAGGGAATTTTATGCCAGGAAGGGTATTATTGATGGTCTTGAAGGTTTCCTCTAATTTGTTTCAGTTAGTGATGACAAAGGTGTCATCCATGTTGCGGATCCAGAGTTTGGGTTGGATGGTTGGCAGAGCTGTTTGTTTGAGTCTCTGCATTATTGTCTCTGTTAACAACCCTGATATCAGAGATCCCATGGGTATTCTGTTGGTTTGTCTGTAGGTTTTGTTGTTGAAGGTGAAGTGGGTGGTACGGCACAGGTCTACTAGCTTGACGATACTGTCCTTGCTGATGAAGTTGGTGGTGATTGATGTATGTGTCTTTGGGTCTTCTAATGGTGTAGTCAGTGTTTACTTGGCCAGGTTGGTGTTGATTGAAGAAAACAAGGCTGTTATGTCAAAGGAGACTATTATTTCATCCTCCTCTATCTTGGTGTCTTTGGTCTTCAGGAATCCTTGGGTGGAGTGGATGGAGTGGCGTGAGCCTTCTACTGAGTGTTTTAATCTTTGGTCTAGCTGCTTGGCCAGTCTGTAAGTTGATGTTCCAGGTGGTGAGATTATGAGTCTGAGGAGGGCTCCTGGTTTGTGAATTTTGGATAATCCGTAGAAGCGTGGTGTGTTGGATCCATCAGGTTTCATTTTTTGAAAGTCGGTCTTGTTTAATTCTCCAGGTTTCTGAAGGTTTTTGAGTAGGGCTGTGATTTGGTTAGGAGACAGTGAGGTCTGCAGATGCTGGAGATCAGAGTTGAGAGTATGTTGCTGGAAAAGCACAGCAGGTCAGGCAGTATCCGAGGAGCAGGAAAATCAACATTTTGGGCTGAAGCCCTTGGGGTCAGGTCTATCGCCACCTGTTGGTAAGTGTCAGTATCTATAAGCAGTATCTATACACCTTCCACCCCGACCTCAAATTCACCTGGACAGTCTCAGATTCCTCCCTCCCCTTCCTCGACCTTTCTATTTCTATCTCAGGTGACCGAATCAACACGGACATCTACTACAAACCGACCGACTCCCACAGCTACCTGGACTACACCTCCTCCCACCCTGCCCCCTGTAAAAACGCCATCCCATTCTCCCAATTCCTTCGACTCCGCCGCATCTGCTCCCAGGAGGACCAGTTCCAAAAACGCACAACCCAGATGGCCTCCTTCTTCAAGGACCGCAATTTCCCCCCCGACGTGGTCGACGATGCCCTCCACCGCATCTCTTCCACTTCCCGCTCCTCCGCCCTTGAACCCCGCCCCTCCAACCGCCACCAGGACAGAACCCCACTGGTCCTCACCTACCACCCCACCAATCTCCATGTACAGCGCATCATCCGCCGTCATTTCCGCCACCTCCAAACGGACCCCACCACCAAGGATATATTTCCCTCCCCTCCCCTATCAGCATTCCGTAAAGACCACTCCCTCCGTGACTCCCTCGTCAGATCCACACCCCCCACCAACCCAACCTCCACTCCCGGCACCTTCCCTTGCAACCGCAGGAGGTGCAAGACTTGCGCCCACACCTCCCCCCTCACCTCCCTCCAAGGCCCCAAAG
This sequence comes from Chiloscyllium plagiosum, assembly GCF_037043375.1. Taxonomy (NCBI): domain Eukaryota; kingdom Metazoa; phylum Chordata; class Chondrichthyes; order Orectolobiformes; family Hemiscylliidae; genus Chiloscyllium; species Chiloscyllium plagiosum. The sequence goes on from NW_028270180.1 coordinate 3,004,032, forward strand.
GAAACTTCCATATCCGCCACAGATTCACCTGCACCTCCACACACATCATCTATTGCATCCTCTGCACCCGATGTGGCCTCCTCTATATTGGGGAGACAGGCCGGCTACTTGCGGAGCGTTTCAGAGAACACCTCTGGGACACCCGGACCAACCAACCCAACCGCCCCGTGGCTCAACACTTCAACTCTCCCTCCCACTCCACCAAGGATATGCAGGTCTTTGGACTCCTCCATAGCCAGACCATAGCAACACGACGGTTGGAGGAAGAGCGCCTCATCTTCCGCCTAGGAACCCTCCAACCACAAGGGATGAACTCGGATTTCACCAGTTTCCTCATTTCCCCTCCCCCCACCTTGTCTCAGTCAAATCCATCAAATTCAGCACCGCCTTCATAACCTGCAATCTTCTTCCTGACCTCTCCGCCCCCACCCCAGTCTGACCTATCACCCTCACCTTGACCTCTTTCCACCTATCACATTTCCGACGCCCCTCCCCCAAGTCCCTCCTCCCTACCTTTTATCTTAGCCTGCTGGACAAACTTTCCTCATTCCTGAAGAAGGGCTTATGCCCGAAACGTCGATTCTCCTGTTCCCTGGATGCTGCCTGACCTGCTGCGCTTTTCCAGCAACACATTTTCAGCTCTGATCTCCAGCATCTGCAGACCTCACTTTCTCCTCTATAAGCAGTGTGTTTGCTTTACCAATGTAGTCTGTTCAGTTTAAAATGACGGTCAAGTCTCCTTTGTCTACACGTAGGATAACATTGTTTTTATTTTTTTTAGTCTTTCTAGCACTTTCCTTTCTTGTGTATTGAGTGTGTTTCCTTCCTTTTTCCTGCTTTTTGATGCGACTGTCTATCTGATGGTTTGCTGGGTGTCTTCTGTGAATTGGTTGTCGTTCAGTCTTGTTCTGAATTCTGAAAAGAAATCTTTGTTATCCACATCCTGGAAGTTGTAATTTAATCCTCTTTTTCAGTGCTTTTTCAGTGTCTGTTAAGGGTCAGTTAGAAACGTTTTTTATCATGTTTCTGTATTGTCAGTGTTGTTATTTTCTGTAAGTTTGCCCAGTTTTTTCTGCAGGTCTAGTTTTTTCATTTTCTGTGTTTGTTGCTGCCTAATATATCTGGCTCGTTCCACTGTGTTTGTTCATTCATGGTCTGTTGCATTAGTGAGTAAAGATTTTTGGCGCAAAATTTCCGGGCTGTACTTACAGAATCTGCTGTGGGCATGACATTCTGCGGCTGTAGAGTCATAGAGATGTACAGCACGGAAACAGACCCTTCGGCCCAACCCATCCATGCCGACCCAGATATCCCAACCCAATCTAGTCCCACCTGCCAGCACCCGGCCCATATCCCTCCAAACCCTTCCTATTCATATACCCATCCAAATGCCTGTAAAATGTTGCAATTGTACCAGCCTCCACCACTTCCTCTGGCAGCTCATTCCATACACGTACCACTCTCTGCGTGAAAAGGTTGCCCCTTAAGTCTCTTTTATATCTTTCCCCTCTCACCCTAAACCTATGCCCTCTAGTTCTGGACTCCCCGACCCCAGGGAAAAGACTTTGCCTATTTATCCTATCCATGCCCCTCATAATTTTGTAAACCTCTAATAAGGTCACCCCTCAGCCCCAACCTGTTCAGCCTCTCCCTGTAGCTCAAATCCTCCAATCTTGGCGACATCCTTGTAAATCTTTTCTGAACCCTTGCAAGTTTCACAATATCTTTCTGATAGGAAGGAGACCAGAATTGCATGCAATATTCCAACAGTGGCCTAACCAATGTCCTGTACAGCCGCAACATGACCTCCCAACTCCTGTACGCAATACACTACCTACGACTCTATTTTTAAGGAGCTGTGAACCGCACTCCAAGGTCTCTTTGTTCAGCAATACTCCCGAGGACTTTATTATTAAGTGTATAAGACCTGCTAAGGTTTGCTTTCCCAAAATGCAGCACCTCGCATTTATCTGAATTAAATACCATCTGCCATTTCTCAGCCCATTGGCCCATCTGGTCCAGATCCTGTTGTAATCCAAGGTACCCCTCTTCGCTGTCCACAACACATCTCCAATTTTTGTGTCACCTGCAAACTTACTACCTCTTATGCTTGCATCCAAATCATTTATGTCATTGGCAAAAAGTAGAGGGCCCAGCACCGATCCTTGTGGCACTCCACTGGTCACAGGCCTCCAGTCTGAAAAACAATCCTTCATCACCACCCTCTGTCTTCTACCTTTGAGCCAGTTCTGTATCCAAATGGCTAGTTCTCTCTATATTCCATGAGATCTAATCTTGCTAATCAGTCTCCCATGGGGAACCTTGTCGAACGCCTTACTGAAGTCCATATAGATCACATCTACTCTGCCCTCATCAAATCTCTTTGTTACTTCTTCAAAAAACGCAATCAAGTTTGTGAGACATGATTTCCCATGCACAAAGCCATGTTGACTATCCCTAATCCGTCCTTGCCTTTCCGAATACATGTACATCCTGTCCCTCAGGATTCCCTCCAACAACTTGCCTACCACCGAGGTCAGGCTCACGGGTCTATAGTTCCCTGGCTTGTCTTTACCGCCCTTCTTAAACAGTGGCACCACGTTTGCCAACCTCCAGTCTTCCAGCACCTCACCTGTGACTATCAATGATACAAATATCTCAGCAAGAGGCTCAGCAATCACTTCTCTAGCTTCCCACAGAGTTCTCTGGTACACCTGATCAGGTCCTGGGGATTTATCCACCTTTACCCATTTCAAGACATCCAGCACTTCCTCCTCTGTAATCTGGACATTTTGCAAGATGACACCATCTATTTCCCTACAGTCTATATCTTCCATATCCTTTTCCACAGTAAATACTGATGCAAAATATTCATTTAGTATCTCCCCCATTTTCTGTGGCTCCACACAAAGGCCGCCTTGCTGATCTTTGAGAGACCCTATTCTCTCTCTAGTTACCCTTTTGTCCTTAATATATTTGTAAAATCCCTTTGGATTCTCCTTAATTCTATTTGCCAAAGCTATCTCATGTCCCCGTTTTGCCCTCCTGATTTCCCTCTTAAGTATACTCCTACTTTCTTTATACTCTTCTAAGGATTCACTCGATCTATCCTGTCTATACCTGACATATGCTTCCTTCTGTTTCTTAACCAAACCCTCAATTTCTTTCGTCATCCAACATTCCCTATACCTACCAGCCTTTCCTTTCACCCTAACAGGAATATACTTTCTCTGGATTCTTGTTATCTCATTTCTGAAGGCTTCCCATTTTCCAGCCTTCCCTTTACCTGCGAACATCTGCCCCCAATCAGCTTTCGAACGTTCTTGCCTAATACCGTCAAAATTGGCCTTTCTCCAATTGAGAACTTCAACTTTTAGATCTGGTCTATCCTTTTCCATCACTATTTTAAATCTAATAGAATTATGGTCACTGGCCCCAAAGTGCTCCCTCACTGACACCTCAGTCACCTGCCCTGCCTTATTTCCCAAGAGTAGGTGAAGTTTAGCACCTTCTCTAGTAGGTACATCCACATACTGAATCAGAAAATTGTCTTGTACACACTTAACAAATTCCTCTCCATCTAAATCCTTAACACTATGGCAGTCCCAGTCGATGTTTGGAAAGTTAAAATCCCTTACCATAACCACCCTTTTATTCTTACAGATAGCTGAGATCTCCTTACAAGTTTGTTTCTCAATTTCCCTCTGACTATTAGGGGGTCTATAATACAATCCCAATAAGGTGATCATCCCTTTCTTATTTCTCAGTTCCACCCAAATAGTTTCCCTGGATTTATTTCTGGGAATATCCTCCCTCAGCACAGCTGTAATGCTATCCCTTATCAAAAATGCCACTCCCCCTCCTCTCTTGCCTCCCTTTCTATCCTTCCTGTAGCATTTGTATCCTGGAACATTAAGCTGCCAGTCCTGCCCATCCCTGAGCCATGTTTCTGTAATTGCTATGATATCCCAGCCCCATGTTCCTAACCATGCCCTGAATTCATCTGCCTTCCCTGTTAGGCCCCTTGCATTGAAATAAATGCAGTTTAATTTATTAGTCCTACCTTGTCCCTGCCTGCCCTGACTGTTTGAGTCGCTACTGTTCTCAACTGTAGCCGTCTCAGATCGATCTCTTTCCTCACTGTCTCCCTGGGTCCCACCCCCCCCCACCTTACTAGTTTCAATCCTCCCAAACAGTTCTAGAAAATTTCCCTGCCAGTATATTAGTCCCCTTCCAATTTAGGTGCAATCCGTCCTTCTTGTACAGGTCACTTCTACCCCAAAAGAGATTCCAATGATCCAAAAATGTGAACCTTTTCCCATACACCAGCTCCTCAGCCATGCATTCATCTGCTCTATCCTCCTATTCCTGCCCTCACTAGCTTGTAGCACTGGGAGTAATCCAGATATTACTACCCTTGAGGACCTCCTTTTTAAATTCCTGCCTAACTCTCTGTAATCTCCCTTCAGAATCTCAACCTTTTCCCTTCCAATGTCATTGGTTCCAATGTGGACAATGACCTCCTCCTGGCCCCTCTCCCCCGTGAGAACATTCTGCACCCTCTCTGAGACATCCTTGATCCTGGCACCAGGGAAACAACACACCATTCTGCTTTTTCTCTGCTGGCCACAGAAACGTCTGTCTGTACCTCTGACTACAGAATCCCCTAACACAATTAATCGCTTGGAAGCCGACATACCCCTCGTTGCACTAGAGCCAGTCTCAATACCAGAAATTTGGCTGTTTGTGCTACGTTCCCCTGAGAATCCATCACCCCCTACATTTTCCAAAGTTAAAAAATTTGTGCTATAAATTCTGTGTTACAATCGAGCCCTCCACTATCACCTGATGAAGGAGCGACGCTCCGAAAGCTAGTGTGCTTTCAATTAAACCTGTTGGACTATAACCTGGTGTTGTGTGATTTTTAACTTTGTACACCCCAGTCCAACACCGGCATCTCCGAATTAGATTAGATTAGATTAGATTAGATTAGATTAGATTAGATTAGATTAGATTACTTACAGTGTGGAAACAGGCCCTTCGGCCCAACAAGTGAGTTGCCCTTGGGCGGCACGGTGGCACAGTGGTTAGCACTGCTGCCTCATAGCGCCAGAGACCCGGGTTCAATTCCCGCCTCAGGCGACTGACTGTGTGGAGTTTGCACGTTCTCCCCGTGTCTGCGTGGGTTTCCTCCGGGTGCTCCGGTTTCCTCCCACCATCCAAAGATGTGCAGGGTCAGGTGAATTGGCCATACTAAATTGCCTGTAGTGTTAGGTAAGGGGTAAATGTAGGGGTATGGGTATGGGTGGGTTTCGCTTCGGCGGGGCGGTGTGGACTTGTTGGGCCGAAGGGCCTGTTTCCACACTGTAATCTAATCTAATCTAATCTAAAGTCCACACCGCCCCGCCGAGGCGCAACCCACCCATACCCCTACATTTACCCCTTACCTAACACTACGGGCAATTTAGCATGGCCAATTCACCTGACCTGCACATCTTTTGGACTGTGGGAGGAAACCAGAGCACCCGGAGGAAACCCACGCAGACACGGGGAGAATGTGCAAACTCCACACAGTCAGTCGCCTGAGTCGGGAATTGAACCCGGATCACTGGCGCTGTGAGGCAGCAGTGCTAACCACTGTGCCACCGTGCCGCCCATAAATTATGACTACATTTTCCAAAACAGCATACCTGTTTGAAATGGGTATATGCACAAAAGACTCCTGCACTAGCTGCCTACCTCTCTCACCCTCCCTGGAGTTAACCCATCTACGTGACTGTATCTGAGACTTGCCCCCTTCCTATAAATGCCATCCATCACATACTGTTGCTGTTGCAAATTCCCCATCACTTCCATCTGTCTCTCCAACCGAACCATTCGATCTGATAAGATTCACATCCAACAGCATTTATGGCAGATATAATCCGCAGTAACCCTTAAACTCTCTTTAAACTCCCACATCTGACAAGAAGTACATATCACGCAAAGCCATTTTTGCTCCTTCACAATCTACAGACCCAGAAAATAACACTGTCTTATTCCTCTACAAACACTGCCACAGGTTAAATTAATAGCTATGGCTTATATTTTAAGTTTAATCAAGAGACATATCTCCAAAAACATATAATCAAGAAAGAACCCACTCTACTCACTACTGCAGCCTTTCTCTTGGACAGACTTAAAACAACGATTAACTTATCTGATTCTGTGCTGTGAACTTCGCCCAAACAGGTTCCTCCAAGATTAGTTGTGAATTTCACTGTTTCTTAATTTTCCCAGATGCACTCCGATGTCCAGCGATACATGAATTCAAACAGCAAAGGCAGTAACTGTGCAAGTTCTCTCTCTCTCTCTCCTGCACTGTCCTCACCACGTGCTTCCTTTGTCTGCTCTTCTCCCTTTTTAAACTGCTGTTGTTTTGGATTTTTTTTCAAAGTTCCAAAACAATGCCACAGCATATAAAACAGGAATTGCTGCTCCTGGAATTCGAGGAAGTCACGTCCAGCACCTAAAATATCTCAAAAAAGGAGCAGCCTGTTACAGACAGAGATTTTTCCCATCCTCTACCTTGGATACCCAGCGTTTTGCTCTGCTAGTCTTTGGCTGGTGGGGTGTTAAGCGCAGGTTTGTGTTGAAGACATTTTGGTAGGATCTGTTTCCTTAGGCATACGTGCAGGACGTACAGCTGTTTGCGGGTGTCGCTCTGTCAGATGACATCGGTTTCCTATTTTCGGGCTCTATATTGCGCTCATAGGTGTTAGTGAGTTTTGAGAAGATGTGTAGCTGAGGTTGAGGTTCTGGATGTAGGTTTGCTCGCTGAGCTGGAAGTTTCGTTTTCAGACATTTCGTCACCATACTAGGTAACATCATCAGTGAGCCTCCAGATGAGCTACCCACTTCACCTTCAACAACAAAACCTACAGACAAACCAACAGAACACCCATGGGATCTCTGATATCAGGGTTCTTAGCAGAGGCAGTAATGCAGAGACTTGAACAAACAGCTCTGCCAATCATCCAACCCAAACTCTGGGTCCACTATGTGGATGACACCTTTGTCATCACTAAATGAAACAAATTAGAGGAAACCTTCAAGACCATCAATAATAGCCTTACTGGCATAAAATTCACAAAAGAGGAGGAAAACAACAACAAACTGCCATTCCTCGATGTCACAGTAGAGCGAACAGCCAATGGGGAACTTCAAACCAGCGTCTACAGGAAAACAACACGTACAGACCAAATATTGATCTACAGAAGCAATCATCCCAACATCCACAAACAAAGCTGCACCAGAACATTATTTCAATGAGCCACCACACACTGCAGCACAGAGGAACTACGCAGAACAGAGGAAAATCACCTGTACAGTGTATTAAAAAAGAATGGATACCCAATGAACACAGTCCGCCGATTTCTCAGCAACAAACCCAAACAAACAGACAAACCACATCCAGAAACTCTAGTCACTCTCCCCTACATCAAAGGCATCTCGGAAATTACTGTCCGACTACTCAGACTTCTTGGCATCATGGTAGCCCACAAACCCACCAACACACTAAAATAGCAGCGAATGAAGTTGAAAGACCCTATACAACAACAAACAAAACTAATGTCATTTACAAAACACCGAGCAAGGACTGTAACAAACACTACATTGGACAAACAGGCAGAAAACTAGCCACCAGGATACATGAACATCAACTAGCCACAAAACGGCATGACCCTCTCTCACTAGTATCCTTACATACAGATGAGGAAGGGCACCACTTTGACTGGGACAACACATCCATCCTAGGACAGGCCAAACATGCGCAAGAATTCCTAGAAGCATGGTATCCCAACTGGAACTCTACCAACAAACACATTGACTTGGACCCCATTCACCACCCCCTGAGAAAAGGAACAGGTATTACTAGAGCAGATGACATCATCAACCCAAGGAAACCCAAACATATAAAGAGAAAGCGGGCTACACTACCAGTGCTTCATCCAGAGGCTCACTGAAGATGTTACCTAATATGGTGATGAAACATCTGAAAATGAACCTTCCAGCTCAGCGAGCAAACCTACATCCAGAAATATGTTCCCTCTTATTACAGGACAGCCTGATGGTCCCATGTACCAATGTGGAGACCCTTCTCTGTACTGCCTCAGGCATGCCCTTCATTGAGATCTGGACTCCTCTGACAACTGATTTGGTTTTGATTTTATTACCTTGTGTGTTTTTCAGTAAGAATATAATAAAATACTGGGAAAATCTTTCATCTATCGCCAAGAAAGAGCGTGAAAATGTTGCAATCCATTGTGACTCTCAGCAGATGAAGTCCTGAGTCCATCCACTGACAGCACCACTGGACTGGCCTCTGAATGACCTTTGGGTCAATGAGGAGATTAATTTGATCAATCAATCTATCATTAAAAACACCTGTCTCTCCACAGAAATGCAACTAATATGACAATGAGGTCTAATAGCAATTCCTGGTTGCCAACTCTGCACCTCAATTATCCTTTATAAAAGATGAAAATATTCCACTTGACATCATAACCTCTCCTCGATATGCTGTTTGGCTTTAACAATAACACAAAGTGCCAATTCCCTTGTGTATGTTTAGGGCTTAGACAGATTCACAATCAGTCGGGGAATCGTGGCTGACATGGTATTGCGATTGGAACGAGGGTCAAATGGATCTCTGGTTGGGGCTGCTACCCTGGTCCAATCAGGGAGTCCTGGCTGACAGATATAACCAGAGTGTCAGAGGCTCTGTTCACTCTGAGAGCTGGCTGGTACATGTATAAATAAAGGGTGACTTGGTGATGGAATACTTGTCTCCTTGGAGTTATTTCACAGGGAAATAATGAAGAATGTTAGATTAGACATGATTCCACAGAATGGCGAAACAGACTTGAGGGGCTGAATGACCTTCCCCTGTTCCTTTTTGTTATGATCATAGAGCCATAGATATGTACAGCACAGAAACAGACCCTTCGGTCCAACTCGTCCATGCTGACCAGATATCCCAACCAAGTCTAGTCCCACCTGCCAGCACCCGGCCCATATCCCTCCAAACCCTTCCTATTCATATACCCATCCAAATGCCTTTTAAATGCCGTAATTGTACCAACCTCCACCACTTCCTCTGGCAGCTCATTCCATACACGTACCACCCTCTGCGTGAAAAAGATGCCCCTTAGGTCTCTTTTATATCTTTCCCCTCTCACCCTAAACCTATGCCCTCTAGTTCTGGACTCCCCCACCCTGGGGAAATGTGGTCTTAAATTTAAGGGCTTCATAAGCACTTGACATAAGTTGATACAAAACTCAGAGTAGTAGAAGGATGTGTGACAGCAGGAGGTTTAACCGGATTTCCCCGGACAGTGAAAAGGCAGAGCTGACTCCCCAGACAGGGAGCGGCAGGCAGCTTGTGGGCAGAGCTTAGCCTTGGTCAGTGTTACAGAATAACATTTCCAACATCCCTCCACATAGCACTGGAGTGTCCATCACGCGCCTACAGTCTCCAAATGTCTCAACATGGAGATAAAGGAAGAATCTGTATTTAGATAGCACCTTTCACGTCTTCAGGATACTCTTTATAGCCAATGAAATAACATTTCTGAGGCGTGGTGACTGTTGTGATATTGGAAATGAGGGACTAATTTGGGCATTGCATGTAATATTGACCAAGGTAAGTTCTGGCCTGGACACTGGGACATGGTCACAGGACAGGTTTCAATCAGTCAGAGCGGTGATGACAGGCAGTTACCCTGGAACAACTAGAAAGGGTGTACAAAGTTAAAAATCACACAACACCAGGTTATAGTCCAACAGGTTTAATTGGAAGCACACTAGCTTTTGGAGCGTCGCTCCTTCATCAGCGTTGCTCTGAAAGCTAGTGTGCTTCCAATTACACCTGTTGGACTATAACCTGGTGTTGTGTGATTTTTAACTTTGTACATCCCAGTCCAACACCGGCATCTCCAAATCATAGAAAGGGTGTGACCTTGACCAGTGAAACTTGCTGTTTGGATTCTGATTTGCCAGCTCGGGGAGATTCTGGGAATCCTGCTGACACTGGGACTCCTCCAATCAGTCAGCAGCAGATAATTAAACACCACAGGGGCAGGAGCTGGGAGAGTGAGAGGTAACTGGCCAGTACAGTCAATAGTGACCAATTAGCATTGGCTAACATACAGCTTTTTGGCAGTGAGTCTGTTTGTGTTGACAGTTCCTCACTAGAAACAATAGCGTCAGTTTTAATTTACCATGACAGCTGCAAACGGTCTGAAAAGACTTTACTTACAAAGTGCAGGGCAGCAGGCATACTCCCAGAATCAGGGTACAGTACATTCTGACACTATCAACTCAAAACCCAGTATCATCGGATTAAAATTCCCAACTCAAAACACGAGCACAGCGGTCGTGCCACTCTGCAGTACTGAGCGGGGTGCTGCTCTGCCCGCTGTGCTGTCATGTGGGCGAGGTGTTAAACTGCCCTTAAAGGTGGGTGAAACAAAACCCCTGGCGTTGTGTTAAAGGGTTAACGGGTTCTCCCTGGATTTCTGTGCAATAGTTACCTCTTAACTAACAGGAAACGGAAGAGACCAGGGAAGTTAATCATGGTGTAGTGTTCGTGTTTCTGAGCTAGTTATCCAGAAATCCCAGGCTAGCATTCTGGGAGTGTGTTCAAATCCCACCAATGTGGCACGGTGGCTCAGTGGTTAGTACTGCTGCCTCACGGTGCAGGGTCCCAGGTTCATTTCCAGCCTCGGGCGACTGTCTGTCTGGAGTTTACACATTCTCCCTGTGTCTGTGTGGGTTTCCTCCGGATGCTCCAGTTTCTTCCCACAATCCAAAGATGTGTAGGTCAGGCTGGATTGGCCGTGGGAGATGCAGGGTGATAGGGGAGGGTCTGGATGAGATGCTCTTTGGAGGGTCAGTACAAACTTGATGGGCCGAATGGCTGTTTTCCACACTATAGGGATTCTATGATTACAGATGGTGAAATTTCAATTCAATAAAAATTTGGAATGGAAACCTTAGCCCACTTTCTTGATTGTAGTTAAAACCATCTGATTTACTAATGTTGCTCCACGTAACTCCAGACACAGACAGCGATCTGCCGCGCTTTGGACAACCAGAGATGGCCAAGAAATGCTGGGCTGAACCAGCAGTATCCACAATCACTGAATGAATGAAAAAGACAGACCGTGTGGTCAACATTGTTGTGGATGGGATCTTTCTGTGCACAAAACTGGTTGCTGGATTTTTCACAGTGCACCAGTGGCTACATTTCAAAAGCATTTCATTGGCTGCAAAATACTTGAGGATGACCCATGATCTCACAAAGATTTTGCCATTCTTACTAATATTGAAACTGAGGATGAGAATAACTGCGGGCTCCCACTTGAAATCTGGCCTGAGGAATATTGGGGGTGGGAGGGATGGTGGTTTGGAACTGATCAGACCAATCACTGACCCAAAATTGGTGCTCATCCTGAAAACGTGTCCTTACCCCAAAGCAAGACTTCCACACGTGAGTGACAGTAAGAAGTGACAAACTCACCATAGTCTCAGAGGACTACTCTCTCAGAGAGAGAGAGACAGAGACACAGGCAGAAAGAGAGACCCAGAGAGACAGGCACAGACAGACAGAGAGAGAGAGAGACAGCGAGAGACACACAGACAGAGAGACACACAGAGACACAGAGAGAGAGAGAGACACACACAGAGACAGAGAGAGGCAGAGAGAGAGACAGAGAGAGACAGAGAGATAAAGAGAGACAGACAGACAGATACAGAGAGAGAGAGATACAGACTGACAGACAGACACACATAGAGAGAGCAAGAGAGAGACAGGGAGAGACAGAGAGAGAGAGAGAGACAGAGAGAGAGAGAGACAGAGAGAGAGACACAGAGAGAGAGAGACAGAGAGAGTTGCAGAGGGGCAGACAGAGAGAGGGAGAGCTTGAAAGACCGAACGAGAGATCGAGAGAACGAGAGTGAGAGAGAGGGTGAGAGACCACTGGTGGTAAATTTAACCTGATAGTCATCGCATCTCAGGCAGGGGTATTTTCCTGCCAGTACCTTCACTCTCTCCCCACCTTGATCTGCGGCTGGCCTTGAGTTAAACTCAGAGGCCCCCTCCTCTCGCACTGTCCTGTGATGAGGTGGGAGCGCAGTGCCTGCAGAAGATGCTGACTAATCCCGAACTACTCTCCTGCTAACAGCAATAGCAGCACCCAGGGGTTACAATCACATCCCATTGGAAGGTGAAGAGAGTCATCGAGATGGACAACACAGAAACAGACCCTTTAGTCCAACTCGTCCATGCCAACCAGATATCCGAAATTAATCTAGTCCTATTTGCCAGCATTTGGTCCAGATCCCTCTAAACGCCCATCCAGATGCCTTTTAAATGCTGTAATTGTACCAGCCTCCACGACTTCCTCTGGCAGCTCATTCCATACACGCACCACCCTCTGCGTGCAATGTTCCTTCACTGTGTCCTGCACTGACACACAAATACGACATGGGTGCTGGGGACAAATAAGCTAAAAAATGACATCCAGGAGATTAGAATCTCCTCAACCAAAACCATCATTGATTAATGTAAAAACCAATCTAATAGCCTGAGGGGAAAGACGTCCTCCATCCTTACCTTGTCTGGTCTACACGTGACTCCAGACCCACAGCCAATGGTCTTTGAAGTGCCTGAACAAGCCTTTCAGTCCAAGGGGTAATTAGGGATGAGCAGAAGGTGCTGGCTTTGCCCACTGACACCAAAATGGTTTTCAAACCCCCCTGATTGGCGATGTTACGACACATGTCTTGCAGGTGGGACTTGAACCCAGGCATCCTGGTCCAGAGGAAAGGACACTATCATTGCTCCACAAGAGTACCCCCTCCTGTGGACCCACATCCCATGAAAGAATAAGGTTGGCCTCTGAGTGTAACTGCAGCCCCCCCCCCACAACCCCACTGCCCCTCCACCAAGGCCTGTCTGCTGTCTCTTTACAGTGGGGAATCGTGAAAAATTGAGTCTTTTTGCAGGTTAACATCTCTGGCTCGGCTATTCCATCACACTCAATGTTCAGGAGAAAATCAATTTCTGAAGGTATCAGCATGCTAAACACTGCTATTGTACATCCAGATAAAGCAATATTGATATATAATAAACAGACATTCACTGTCTAGCTACTTGGGAGGGGGAGGGGGGGGAGCGGGGGAGGGTAGAGAGAAGGGATTGGTTATGGATGTATAGATCTCCAGGAATCATCTCTTTAGGAACAACGTGAGGGGACAGGCCTGCACTCACTCTCAGCTGTGCAGGTGACTGGAAGTTGCCCTCAAACGAAAGTCAATCAAACCTGCTGCAGGATAAACCCTCGCACTTTTTAATTCCCACTGTGCATCAAATCACAGAATCCCCTACACTGCAGAGGCAGGCCATTCAACCCATTGAGACTGACTCTCTGAAGAGGATCCCACCCAATCCCTTTAACTCTACAATTCCCATAGGTAAAGCATCAGACCCGCACATCCCTAGATACTGTAGCCTGGCTGATCCACCTGCACACCTTCAGACTGTTGAAGAGTGTGGTGCTGGAAAAGCACACCAGTCAGGCAGCATCTGAGGAGCAGGAGAATCAACGTTTCGGGCGAAAGCCCTTCATCAGGAATGAGGGAGGAAACCGGAGCACCCAGAGGAAACCCACACAGATACAGGGAGAATGTGCAAACTCCACACAGTCAGTGACCCGAGGCTGAAGTTGGACCCAGGTCCCTGGGGTTGGGAGGCACAGTGCCACCCACTGACAAACCATGCTAACCATATCAAAACCCAAAGCACATTTAACTTCACCTGGATAAAATGTCACCCTCATTCCACCTCAACCTACTTTCCTGGGGTGAATCTAAGCAGACACCCCCCTCTCTGCCCTCCACTAGACATTGTTATCCATGAGTCCCTGTCAACGATACTTCAGTCACAGATGAAGGGTTATATCCAAAACGTTAACTTCCCCACCTCCTGATGCTGCCCAGCTTGCTGTGATCTTCCAGCCTCCTGCTTATCTGTTTCAGTAACTGGCAGCTTTTAACCATTTCCCGTCCCTGCTGTGTGGTGAACCTCTCTGACTTGTTTGATTAGTGACGGAAAAGTGCCATGGTTTAAGACGTCAGCCAATGTGCACCAGAGAGACTCACTCTGAGGTTGGCTCCGAAGAATGCAGCCAAGAAATCTCAAAACATGGTGTAATTGCACAGATCGGGAGGCCTGTGAAAGGTGAAATAATTCACATCCCGAGCTCAACAAGTAATAATAAGGCAGGCAGCCCTATAATTTGTCTGAGAGACACTTATTTTCTCCAGGAGTAATAGCTTCGAAAAGGCTGGTTATCTGATGTAAACAGCACGGCCAAGATACATGAAGATTTGGATCTAATTAGTAAATCAATATCAATAACTTGCTCCAAGATGACCAACATTATCATTTGTAACTCCAATTACATGGAGCGTTATTGCATAAGATTATTCAAAGGACAGGGTTCCCTTCTCCTTTCTCCACAGCCCCAGTCACCATCTTTTAAAACAGGCTATTATAAACCACCAGCTGAGATACCAACCTGATATTCTCTCCATCAACATGATCGCTTCCCTTCACTAGTGTATCACACTCTCTGCTCCTGTCCCACATCCCTCAGCTGCTGCCGAGACCCTCTGCTTTGTCTTGACTTCCCTGTTTCCCCCACCCCACAGCCTCTGCTCCTGATACAACCAGGAGTTGGTCATTCAGCCCTTGTAGGTAAAAACAAGGACTGCAGGTGCTGGAAACCGGAGTCCAGGTTAGAGTGGTGATGGAAAAGCACAGCAGGTCAGGCAGCATCCGAGGAGCAGGAAAATCCTGCCTGACCTGCTGTGCTTTTCCAGCACCACTCGAATCTAGATTCAGCCCTTGTCGTCTGTCCTGCTGTTTGGCTGATTCGACCATGTGACATTAGCATCACCATCAGCTCCTTCAGCGTCACGAGGCCAACTCCTGGGACACCTTCCTGTACAACACACAGCATTCAGGAAGGTTACTTTCATTCTGCTGGCTGCTCCTCGGATGCTGCCTGAACTGCTGTGCTCTTCCAGCACCGCTCTAATCCAAAATCTGTACGCCTTACCCCTTGCAACCTCTTCTTCTCTGTGCTGAAAGATTTAATGTCCTCTTACGAATCCCTCAAACATTACACCCTGTCTCAACAGGTCCACATCTGTTTTGGAATTATTTTGGGATATCAGTAGACAGGGGCCACGTTATGTTCACTGTCCAGCTGGGGTGAAACAGACGTGATTGGTCCATCTCTGACTCCTTCCTTCCCTTCCTTGACGTTGCCATTGCTGGGGACAGGCTGGTCAGTGATATCCTTTATAAACTCACCAACTCCCACAGTTACCAAGACTATTAGTCCTCACACTGCTTCTTGTCAGGACTCCATCCCATTCTCCCACTTTCTCCATCTCTGTCCTATCTGCTCCCATAATGCCACTTTCTGTGGGGTCACCTCAGAAATATCCATGTTTAGCATCACCAAGGATTCTACATCACCCTTAGCTGTGTCTGACCCTTCTCCTACACCTCTGCCCTCACTCCTCCCCTTCCCTTCCCTCCCACAACAGCAATGGGTTCCCCTAGTCCTCACCTACCATCCCATCAGCCTCTGCAGCTGAAAGGACATGAGCCACCATTTCCGATCCCTCCAGCAGGATGCCTTGACTAGAAACATATTCCCCTCCTTTGTCAATATTCCGTAGGAACCACTCCTTCTGGGACCCCTGCAATGAACAGTTCAGGAGGGAATACCAGGAGCAGCACCAGACATACCTGAAGATGAGATGTCAACCTGGTGACACCACTCGAGGATTACTTACGTGCCAAACAGCATAAGCAGCAAGTGATAGGCAGAGCTACGTGATTCCACAACCAGTGGAGCAGGTCTAAGCTCTAGTCTGCTACATCCAGTTGCAAATGGTGGTGGGCAATTAAACAACTCACTGGAGGCTCCACAAGTATCCCCATCCTCATGATGGAAGAGCTGAGCACATCAATGCAAAAGATAAAGCTGAAACTTTCACTGCAATCTTCAGCCAGAGGTGCCAAGTGGATGATCCATCTCAGCCTCCTCCAGTGGTCCTCACCATCATAGATACCAGCCTCCAGCCAATTCGATTCACTCCATGTGATATCAAGAAACAGTTGGAAACATTGGATATTGCAAAGGCTATGGGCCCTGACAACATTCCAACAATAGGACTGAAGACCTGCACTCCAGAACTTGCCACTCCCCTTGGCCAAGCTCTTCCAGTATAGTTACAACACTGGCATCTACCCGACAATGTAGAAAATCGCCCAGGTATGTCCTGGACAGAAAAAGCAGGACAAATCCAACCTGACCAATTCCTGCCCCATCAGTCTACTCTCGATCATCAGTAAAGTGGTGGAAGGGATCATTAACAGGGCTATCAAGCAGCACCTGCTCAGCAATAACCTGCTCAGTGACACCCAGTTTGGGTTCCCCCAGGGTCACTCAGCTCCTGACCTCATTACAGCCTTGGGTCAAACATGGACAAAGGAGCTGAATTCCAGAGGGGAGGTGAGAGTAACAGCCCTTGACATCAAGGCTGCCTTCAACAGAATGGGGCATCAAGGGGACCTGGAAAACTGGAATCAATGGGTATCAGGGGCATACTCTCCCTTGGGTGGAGTCATAGTTGGCACAAAACAAGATTGTTGGAGGTCAGTCATCTCAGCTCCAGGACATCTCTGCAGGAGTCCCTCAGGGTAGTGCTCAAGGCCCAACCATCTTCAGCTGCTTCATCAATGACCTTCCTTCCATTATAAGGTCAGAAGTGGGGATGTTCACCAATGATTGCACAGTGTTCAGCACCATTCACCACTCCTCAGATACTGAAACAGTCCATGTTCAAATGTAACAAGATCTAGCCAATATCCAGGCTTAGGCTGACAAGTGGCAAATAATATTTGTGCCACACAAATGCCAGGCTATGACCATCACCAATTAGAGACAATCTAGCCACAGTCCCTTGACATTCTAAGGTGTTACCATTACTGAATCTCCCACTATCAACATCCTGAGGGTTATCATTGACCAGAAACTCAATTGGACTCACCACATAAACACAATGGCTACAAGAGCAGGTCAGAGGCTAGGAATCCTGCAGCAGTGCCCAGTCCTGACTCCTGACTGGTCCACCATCTCCAAGGCATAAGTCAGGAGTGGGATGGAATACTCCCCACTTGCCTGGATGGGGGCAGCTCCAACAACACTCAAGAAGCTCGACACCATCCAGGATAAAGCAACCCCTGCTTGATTGGCACCACATCCATAAATATTCAGTCACTCCTTCCCTAAAGCTCAGTAGCAGCAGAGTGTACTATCTACAAGATGCACTGAGGAAATTCATCAGTGATCCTCAGACAGGACATTCGAAGCCCATGCCCACTTCCATTTAGAAGGATATGGGCAGCATTACATACAAGTTCCCCTCCAAGCCACTCACCATCCTGGCTTGGAATTAAATCCTCATTCCTTTAATGTTGCTGGATCAAAATCCTGGAATTCCCTCCCTTAGGGACATTGTGGGTCTACCTACAGCACACGGACTGCAGCGGGTCAAGAAGGTAGTGACTCATTGTCACCTTCTCAAGGGCAATGAGGGAAGAGCAATGGAAATGGGGGCCAGCCAGTGATGTCCACACCCCCACGAGCGAATGAAATATCCCTTAGTCCATTCCTCCTCCATTCCCAACATGTTCCCCCCAACCCCCCAGCCCCACGGCACCATCCCATGCAATTACAGAAGGTGTAACACCAGCCTGTTTCCCTCCTCCCTCCCACAGTATCCGAGATCCCACTGTCACCTTCCAGGTGAGGCAGGGATTTACCTGCACGTCACTCAATCTAGTCGACTGCATTCCCTGCTCCCAACGTGGTCTCCTCTGCACTGGGGAAACAAAGTGCAGACTGGGTGACGGCTTTGTCAACCACCTCTGTAAAAATGACCCTGAGCTTCAACACATCACCTTGTTGCCATGCCAACATCTCTGTCTCAGGGCTGCTGCACTGCTCCAGAAAGGCTTAAGGTAAGCTAGAGTACCTTCAGGGCTCAATACAGAGTTTAACAGTTGTGGAATGTGACACCCGCAGGTCCTGTTCTGTACAGGTTTCTCCCAGCACAGCCAACACATTCCCAACATCACCCAATCAATGTTTGCTTCTCTCCTGGCTTCCAACCAGCAGCTCCTTCATCTGCTTCTCTGTTTTCTTTCTCTCTCTCTCTCTCTCTTTTTCTCTCTCTCTCTCTCGGCACTGTCTCCATCTACTTGAAAGACTTATTGCTTCCTCAAAACAACTCCTCATCATTAACACAAAGAACGCCATCTCCCAGCTGCCTTCAGTTCTGACAAAGAATCCAACCCCTACAGTACAGGGAGAGGCTAATTGGCCCAGCAAGTATGCAATGACCTCTGAAGAGCATACCCCGCACCACTGTTCCCTTAACGCTACATTTAGCACGGCCAATTCACCCTGACCTGCACATCTTTGGACTGTGGGGGGAAACCGGAGCAGCCGGAGGAAACCCACGCAGACACGGGGAGAATGTGTAAACTCTGCACAGACAGTCGCCCAAGGCTGGATCAAACCCTGGTCCCTGGGGCTGTGAGGCAGCAGTGCTAACCACTGAGGCACTGTGCCACCCCATCATGAGGGTCATGGAAAAGGTGACCAGAAAATGTCTTCTCCCTAGGGTAGGGGAGTTCAAAACTAGAGGACATACTTTTAAGGAGAGAGGAGAAAGATTTAGAAGGGACTTAAGGGGCAACGTTTTCACCCAGAGGATGTTCATATTATGGAATAAACTGCCAGAGGAAATGGTAGAGTCAGGTACAGTTACAACATTTAAAAGATTTTGTACAGGTGCATGAATAGGAAGGGTTTAGAGGGACATGGGCCAAACGCAGGCAAGTGGGACTAGATTAGTTTGGGATATCTGGTCAGCATGGACAAGTTGGACTGAAGGGTCTGTTTCCATTTTGTGATCTCTATTTGATTAACTGATTTATAAACTGCATTAACCAGTTATATAAGTTTGAAAGAGCTTTATGAACACATTTCCTGAGGGGCACCAGTATCCTTGGTGGGAGGTTTGCTAGTGCTCTTGGGGGGGGGTTTAAACTAACTCTGCAGGGGCATGGGAACCCAGACTGTAGCTTTAGGGTGCAGGACCTGGAGTGTAGGGAGGTTAGGAACATGGCATCAATTTCAAAGGAGGGTGCCCGTAAACAGGAAAGTGGCTCGAAGTGTGTATACTTCAATGCAAGAAGTATACAAAATAAGGTAGGTGAACTTGCAGCGTGGGTTGGTACCTGGGACTTCGATGTTGTGGCTATTACGGAGACATGGGTAGAACAGGGACAGGATTGGCTGTTGCAGGTCCCAGGGTTTAAATGTTTTAGTAGGGTCAGAGGTGGGGGTAAAAGAGGGGGAGGTGTGGCATTGCTTGTCAAAGATAGTATTACAGCTGTGGAAAGGACGATGGATGAAGACTCGCCATCTGAGGTAGTTTGGGCTGAGGTTAGGAATAGGAAAGGTGAGCTCACCCTGTTAGGAGTTTTTTACAGGCCTCCTAATAGTCCTAGAAACGTAGAAGAAAGGATTGCGAGGATGATTCAAGAGAAGAGTGAAAGTAATAGGGTGGTTGTTATGGGGGACTTTAACTTTCCTGATATTAATTGGGAAAGCTATAGCTCAAGTTCGTTAGATGGGTCAGTGTTTGTCCAATGTGTGCAGGAGGGTTTCCTGACACAATATGTAGATAGGCCAACAAGAGGTGAGGCCATACTGGATTTGGTTCTGGGTAACGAACCAGGCCAGGTGTTAGAATTAGAGGTAGGTGAGCACTTTGGGGACAGTGACCACAATTCGGTGACCTTTACTCTAGTGATGGAGAGGGATAAGTGTGCACTACAGGGCAAGAGTTATAGATGGGGGCAGGGAAATTATGATGCTGTGAGGCATGACCTTAGGATGTGTGGCCTGGAAAAGTAAGTTTCAAGGCAAGAGTGTAATTGATATGTGGAGCTTGTTCAAGGAGCAACTATTGAGTGTCCTTGATAAGTATGTAACCGTCAGGCAGGGAGGAAAGGGTCGTGTGAGGGAGCCGTGGTTTAATAAGGAATTGGAATCCCTTGTTAAAGGGAAGAGGGCGGCCTATGTAAAGATGAGGCGTGAAGGTTCAATTGGGGCGATTGAGAGATATAAGGTAGCCAGGAAGGACCTGAAGAGAGAGCTAAGAGCAGCAAGGAGGGGTCATGAAAGGTCCTTAGTTGGGAGGATTAGGGAAAACCCTAAGGCTTTCTATAGGTATGTCAGGAATAAAAGAATGACTAGGGTAGGAATAGGTCCAGTCAAGGATAGTAGTGGGAAGTTGCGTGTGGAGGCTGAAGAGATTGGGGAGACACTGAATGAATACTTTTCGTCAGTATTCAATCAGGAACAGGACATTATTGTCAATGTGAGTACTGAGTCACAATTAATTAGAATGGACGGCTTTGAGGTATGTAGAGAAGAGGTGTTGGAAATTCTGGAAAGGGTGAAAATAGATACGTCCCCTGGGCCTGATGGCATTTATCCTAGGATTCTCTGGGAAGCAAGGGAGGAGATTGCAGAGCCATTGGCCTTGATTTTTATGTCCTCGTTGTCTACAGGAATAGTGCCAGAAGATTGGAGGCTAGCAAATGTGGTTCCCTTGTTCAAGAAGGGGAGTAGGGATAACCCTAGTAACTATAGGCCGGTGAGTCTCACTTCTGTTGTGGGCAAAATCTTACAGGTTACAGCGGGATATAGATAAGCTGCAGAACTGGGCAGAAAGGTGGCAAATGGAGTTCAATGTAGCTAAGTGTGAGGTGATTCACTTTGGTTAGAGTAATAAAAAGATGGGGTACTGGGCTAACGGTCGGATACTTGGTAGTGTGGATGAGCAGAGGGATCTTGGTGTCCATGTACACAAATCTTTGAAAGTTGCCACCCAGGTAAATCGTGCGGTGAAGAAGGCATATGGCGTACTGGCTTTTATTGGTAGAGGAATTGAGTTCCGGAGTACTGAGGTCATGTTGCAGTTGTATAAGACTCTGGTGCGGCCGCATCTGGAGTATTGTGTGCAGCTTTGGTCGCCATACTATAGGAAGGATGTGGAGGCACTGGAACGGGTGCAGAGGAGGTTTACCAGGATGTTGCCTGGTATGGTAGAAAGATCGTATGAGGAAAGGCTGAGGCACTTGGGGCTGTTTTCATTGGAGAAAAGAAGGTTTAGGGGTGACTTGATAGAGGTGTACAAGATGATTAGGGGTTTAGATAGGGTTTGACAGTGAGAATCTTTTTCCACGTATGGAGTCAGCTATTACAAGGGGGCATAGCTTTAAATTAAGGGGGGGTAGGTATAGGACTCAGCGAGTCGTGAGTTTATGGAATGCCCTGCCAGTAGCAGTGGTGGACTCTCCCTCATTATGGGCATTTAAGCGGGCATTGGATAGGCATATGGAGGATAGTGGGCTAGTGTAGGTTAGGTGGGCTTGGATCGGCACAACATCGAGGGCCGAAGGGCCTATACTGCGCTGTATTCTTCTATGTTCTATGTTCTATGTTCTAAAGTCCATACATGGGTTAGCAGATGCAGGTGACACCATCAATACATTTCAGCCTGTCAGCTGGTTTGATGTCACTTAGTGCTGACTCAGTTTCAGAAAGCTTCTCAAGTCACTGGGCTTGAAATGTTAGCTCTGTTTCTTTCTCACAGGTACAGTCAGGCCTCGTGGAGAGATAATAGTTTAATAGTTATTGCTAGACCATTAATCTAGAGACCCAGGTAATGTTCTGGGGACCTGGGTTCAAATCCTTCTACGACAGATGGTGGAATTTGAATTCACTAAATATCTTGGATATAATGAGTATTGTGATGACCATGAACCCATTATTTGGAAAATCCCATCTGGGTCACTAATGTCCTTTTGGGAAGGAAACTGCCATCTTCCCTGGTCTGGCTGACACGTGACTCCAGACCCACAGTAATGTGGCTGAGCCTTAACTGCCCTCTGGGTAATTGGGGATGGGCAATAAATACTGGCCTGGCCAGTGACACACCTCATCCTGTGAATGAATACAACATTC